>NC_056746.1:612248525-612321025 GCF_019279795.1 Protopterus annectens | reverse complement strand
TATATATATATATATATATATATATATATATATATATATATATATATATATATATATATATATATATATATATATATATATATATATATATATATATATATATATATATATATATATATATATACAGTTTACCTTCATTTAGTTGAAACTGTAATGTGCGGTCGCTATATTGTGTGACTGTAAAGGACAAATTGCAAAATGTGTCCAAATCTAAATGTCGAAAATGGTTTGCTGGAAACACAGATTCAACCATTTTCGAACTGAAGCACAACAGTGACAGAAGATATTTCCTAATGTCTCCAAATATCATTATGCAGGGGGGCAAGCCCCCCCTGTGCCCCTCACACTCCCTGCAACTTTAATATACTAACTCTGAGATCACACTACAGTGAAGGAAAGGGTATATGCCCTGATCCCCACTATAGTGCAATCTGCACCCAGAATGCCGAATTCAAATGAGCGAATGCACACTGGCATTTGCTCATTTGGATTCGCAACAATGGAATTCAACATTCCCAAATCTTGCTGCTGTACTTTCACACTTTGGTGCATCATACAATGGACTACTGACTAAATGAAGGTAAACAAATACACACACACACACACACACACACACACACACACACACACACACACACATACACACACACACACATATATATATGGGTCGACTTTGTAATTTTGAAATACTGAAATCTCAAAATTCAGTATTTCGAAACCACAAAGCTGAAAACCCAACCACAACTCACAAATTCGAAAACACACAACCGCAGAATTCAAAATCCTGTAATTATGCGACACATACAGTACACACATATACACAACCCCCCCCCCAAAATCAAACACACTCATCTAAACTATTCATAACTTTAATAGACCAGATAATAAACCTCTAGGGATGTTTCCATGTGTAGGGTGTATTATTTGTAAGTTCATTCACATAGGAAACAGTTACGTAGTCAAACATTGCAATTACACAGTTCGTTTTAACAGATATTATGATTGCCATAGTGTCAACATAGTTTATGCAGGCATCTGTGATAACTGTATTTTTTTTTACATTGGTAAAACCTGCAGGTATTGCCAAACTGCATCAAAGAACACACTGCAGCTATATGACATAAGGATTACAGTAATGCCCTGGGGAAACATAGCTCTTTATGCACTGGTTTTACTAGTTTTAAATGTATTGTACTGGAAGAATTAGATATGTTTTACAGGGACAGTAACTCACTAATAGGAGTCAGAGAGTTTAAGTGGCAGCTTATCATAAATGCTGACGTTGCCCCAGGTATCAATGAAAATGACAATATCAAGTGCTGCGTTTTGCAGTTTACATACGCACAAGCACTTTATTTACTTGAGAATGAGAAGACTGTTCCTCCAGTTAGAAGAGGTTTTAGAGATACATGTTTTATACAATATTTATATTAATTTCTGTCCCAACTTTTTCATATATTTTATGTTTATTGATATTTGATTCTAACGATCCCATTCTTCAGGCAGCAGGCTTCACAGATTTTTTGTGCTGGCATGATATATATTATTTGTGTGTATGTTATTTGACCATTATGTCGGATACATTGTGCATTTAAAGAATCACTTGTCAGAACAGGTGCTTTATATACTTTTTCACATGCCTTAGTAGTTTTTGTGATAAGTGACCATGATACATGGTTTTACGCACAGATTTTAAATTATCACACATACATCACTTTACACTGGTCATTATTAAAATAACAGTTTTGTTTACAAGCCCTAGTTACGGGCTTTTTATGATGCTTTATTTTATGCTTTAATACAAACTTGCTGTCCTACACAATGGTTTGTTTTAATGTTGTTTTTACTTCAAACTGCTTGATTGCTTGATTATTTGATTGCTAGATTATTTAATTAAAAAGAGCTGCTTAGTATATATATATATATATATATATATATATATATATATATATATATATATATATATATATATGTATAGCTTGTTTGAATGCATTTGTTATGGATCTGAAGAAGCGTGTTTGATGCACGTGAAAGCGCTTGTCCGAAAATAAATTATTCCATTTATTGTGGTGGTCAGACTCCAGTGTTTTACTTCATTCACAATATCAAGTGTGTCTTATAATGGTACAAGTGACACCACTCCTCCTAGTCCCTTTTGCTAATTTCTCATAGGGTAATGTCTTATTGTTTTTTTGAATTACTACATGTGATAGGTACATCTGGGTTTTTATGATTGTGTTATTGTAATAAATTGTACTCTGGTTGTATTTTCTTACATTTCTAATGAAGTTCTATGACCATTAAAGAGCAAAAGCACTGAAATACAGCAGTTTAGCCTCTTAGTTTTTCTTCCACCTAGTCTTTGAAGATTTTTTGTTTTCATAAGTTTTTATTCAAGTGTTTCTTCGGTTGTTTTGTTGATATTTGTAGTGATGCGAATTGGCTTGAAGGCGAATATTTCAGTGGCTGAACAAGTTAGTAATAACCAACTTTTTTTTACCTGACTACGCACACCTTACTGCTGGAATTGGTCAGTCTGACCTAACCTTTGGCTGATACTACTAACAGAGCACAATATTTACTCAACAGATGCAATATTCTTTTTGTTAACCAGGGCAATGCTGGATTGAGCACTGCAAACCTGCATATACAACAGATGCATAGGATCAGTCGAACTCTATGTTGAAGTTTTGAAAGCAGATAACACTAGCAATCTTTACTTCAACATCCAGAACTGCAACAGGTACCGATGCCTACAGCTGCTCGTAGTGTTATACATGATGTAGGAGGTAACTGCAAATCTTTGATTTTTAAAATGGAAAGGTTGCTGATCTTGTATAAAAATGTAGAATATGATATTATCTTTCTTAATGCGTGTGTACATTACAAAATTGTGCCTCAAGAACTTAGATGTTGCAAATATCCTAATAGAACCACCATTGACTCATCCTTATATAGGGAACTCACAGATGTGTATAATGAAGCTGGGCTACAAGTTTTAAAAATTCTCATAAGAAATTATCAGGAGAGACCGGATAACCTGAGAAGAGAAATTACAGACCAGTATAATCTGATTCCTCAACACCCACATTTACCACTGTTTCAGCATTTTTTTATGGCATTTCCTCTAGGACTGCATGCCATGTAGCTATGCTTATACAAAGAAAACAGCGTAAACTGCAAAGAAACCTGTTACAGTATCAGAATAACACAGCCTACCCCCTAGGAAATGAGAGGGGGTTGAGGTGGCAACCCTTTATGTGCAACCGTTTGTGATTCGGTCACCTGCCGCTACTGTTCCAGATCAGCATATTCAAGTTAATCTTCCTCTTACTCAACCCCCAAGTGCCACGACTCCAGTACCAGAGTTAGTGGAAGGTCATTCAGAGATTTAACAGCCTTTCTTGTCCACGAATCAATAGAATCATGGACTCAGAGGATAGATGCCATCACAAGGTTCACTGGTAGGGGGAGAGGAAGAGAGAGGGGGAGATTTCAGGTGAAAGGGAGGCCGATGCACACCAGGAGCAGCAGAAGGAATTAAACACTGCTTCTGTCTATCATGACTTGTCCCAAATAAACAGTGCAATTTTCAGTTTAACAGACAGTTTTCTGCAAATCATTTACAGCTTCTTAATAAAGACTTTATGTTTATTCCTTCTCAAAGGGCACATCTTCCAACCCTACTGTTAGATTTGCGATGATTCCTTTGAAAACTTAACCTGAAGCTTTTGTTAGACAATGGCAGTGATGAGCACTGAGACATTGATTCTAACCCACATAGCAGAGTCACTCTTAAAAAGAAAAGTCTGTTTGACCCAGCTATGCACAATACTTTACAAGCTGTTCTTACAGTTTGTGATCAGGACTTAAGAGACCTACTTAATATAAAAAGTTGTGAGAAATGGTTTAACCTTGCCCCACGTGAGTTTAGAGCATTAAGAAATCTGTTCCAGGATAAGCAGTTACCCATCATGAAGGCTGATAAAGGCACAGGTCTTGTCCTTATGGAGCAATGAGAGTACATCACTCAGACTGATGCTGCTTTGCTGGATAATGAATTCTGCACAAGTGGATATTAAATTTGTAGATAAACAGTTTGCTGGCATGGACCATTTATTATTGACACTAGAACAAAACCATTGTTTGTCACTTGACGAATATTTGCTTATCACTGTACCAAACCCAAGTCTTGGCAAATTATTTGGCATCCCGAAAATATTTATTTATTTATTTATTTACATTTGTTTACCGGATAAATGTCTAACTGGGCAAAATAGCCTGTTTTCAGAAGAGACCTAGGGAGAAAAGCTCCAGTACATAAACATAGTTATACAGCATGAAAGGATATCATATTTGTCCAAAAAATACTATAGGTTCTAAGGAATGAATGCCTCATATACAGTGAAAAATAGGTTCAAGGAATAAAAGCATCATAGTACAAAATGCAAAGCATAGCTAGCACTTTTGAGCAATTAAATACACCTTTTTTTTTTTTTTTTTTTTTTTAGCATCAAATGATTAAGGAGGTATTGAATGAATAAGGAGGTATCATTGCCAGGTGGGCTAGGAGGAGCAGTTGAAAAAAGCAGACAAGCAGGAATATAGTATAGAACAAAATACGGGATAGTCTGGGGGGAAACAGGAGCAAGTCCAGTGGGTTAAGAAATATTGTTTTACTGCATGCTTGAAATCATGTGCATTATAGATGGCTAATATATGTTGGGGAAGAGAGTTCCAGTATTTAGAGATTATGCAACTGTATAAAAAGTCACCATATGAGTTATGGGATTTGTTTCCTTTGCATAGTACCTTGTCAGCTGACCCGAGAGATTTAAGGTTTGTATATGGTTGCACCAGGTCCCTTAGAGCTGGACAGTTATCTGGTTTATACATAACTGCGTGGATGATTAATGGTTGATTTAGTATAAGTAAGTTTGGAAGTTCTACCCGGTTAACCTGATGGAGGGCAATGCACTGATGTGTTTTTTGAGGGTGGTTTGATGTAAACCTGCCAATCTTATTGTAGCAGGATTCAAGGTTATTAATTTCTGTTTTGTGAAGGTTGATAAATATTTGTTAACAATATAGTAGTGAAGAAAGCAGGTGAGTTCTAACTGAGGCCAGTCTGGCAAGATTGGTAAGATAGGGTTTGGCTCTGTATAGAGTGCTAGTTTTATATGTACTTTTTTAATTGTCAGAGCTATGGGTTTATTGAACTTCATTGCACTGTCAATAGTGAACCCAAGTAGTTTTGTGTGTTTGACAGGTTCTGTTTTAGTACCATTGGAAGAAAGAATAGTAAGAGTAGGTTGACTGTTAGGGGATGAAGCTTTTGAAAATACTATAAGCTTAGTTTTATTGGGATTTAATATTAATTGATGGGCTGCAAGGTAGTTTTCTATGTTGCGAAGGGCAGTCTGAGTTTGCTCTTGAAGCTGGTTAATATTGGGAGCAGAGCAGATAAGGGTGGCATCATCTGCATATTGTATGATATTGGCTGGGCTAGAGGCTAAGTGGAGGTCATTATAGGTTCATAGGTTCATAGGTTGGTACTAGGCTATCAGCCATAGGGCCTATACAAGCCTAGCCATAACAATTCCCTGGCTATTACTTCCCTGGGCCCTATCTAACAGGGCAATTGACATGATCCCTGGGGTAAATTTCCTATCTCCCATCCAATCGTCAAGGTTCTTTTTGAAGAGGGCCAAAGAGGCTCTCAGATTGACATGTATGGGCAGTCTATTCCAGAGTATGGGGAGTCTCTGGGTCAGGAACCTATCCCTCCAGCATGTTTTGTTCATTCTGATGACCAGGTGTAGATCCCTGGAGCATGTGGCTCTCAGGGATTGGGATTTCTTTAAGTGTAGCATGTCCAACAGCTTTGGGTTTGACATGGCCTTGTATGTTAAGCAGAGATCGCCTCTGAGCAGGTGATATGCAACAGAGTATAGCTGGAGTTTTGTTAGACGGTCAGCATAGGCATCTGCTTTAGGCTTGTGATTCTTTTAGTGAGGTATTTCTGTGGCCTTTCCAGTTGTTGCAGATGTCTTGTGAGGTACATACCAAACGGGGCATTGTACTCTATAATGGGTCTAATGAGGGATGAGTACAGTGGGACAATGACCTCCTTTTTTCTGGATGAAAAGCCCTTAATGATGAGATGTGCCACATGGATTTCCTGACTGTTGTGGTGATGAGGTTATCGAAGGTGAGACCACTGTCTATTTGTGTCCCTAAGTCCCTTATCGCACTTTCGGTGTTTAGTGTACTGCCACTTATGTGGTAATTCATGGGTACATGGTTTTTCCCAAAGGGGATAACTATACATTTCTTGGCATTGAGCTTGAGCCCATGGCTCTGGCACCAAGCATATGTTTCTGTAAGGCCCTTTTGTAGAATATCTACATCATTTGGGGATTCAATAATGGCTCCCAGTTTACAGTCATCTGCAAACTTTGTTAGCCAGAGTCCCTTAGGGCTGGCCTGTACTTCAGAGAAGTAGATGCCAAACAAGAGCAGTCCCAGGACGGAACCCTGAGGTACTCCACTTCTCACTTGTCTGGAGCTGGATTTTGAGTCGGCTACTTTTACAGTGTGGGTTCTGTCAGTAAGCCAGTTGGCAACCCATTGAGTGACGTAGGGATAATGCCCAGCTTAGTAAATTTATCTATGATTCCTGAGTGGGAGATGGTGTCGAAGGCCATGGTAAGGTCCAGATAGGCTATGTGGACCGCCTTTCCCTCATCCATGGCTCTGGATACTGATTCAAAGAAGTCAATCAGGTTGAGGAGACAAGATCGGCCCTTTACAAAACCAAACTGGGTGGGATCCAGTGTTTGAAGTTTCCAATGTCTTTGTTTCTAAGTTCCATGATAATGTGTTACATGGCTTTGCAGATCAGGCTTGTCAGACTGATGGGACGCTAGTTCCTGGGATCCAAGGTGGATCCCTCCTTATGGAGTGGGATAACTGTAGCTGTGCGCGATTCATTGGGCATGAAGCCTGAGGTGAGGCTATGATTAAACATGACACTTAGGTGAGGTGCCAGTTCATTTTGTAGTTCATGTAGTACACAGCCCGGGATGTCATCTGGTCCCATGGCTGCTGTATTCTTAGCTTTGGAGAGTGCATTTTTTTACCTGTGTGGCCATGATTACCGGAATTTGGCAATCTTTTGGTATTGAGCTGGGCCCTTTAGGGGATGAGAGGGGGTGAAGTTGGCATTGAATCGATCTGCCAGGATATTGGCAATATCCTTGGGATCAGTATATTTAATGCCATTCTGTTGTAGCTCAGAACAGGTCTGAGCATTGCCATTTAGATTCTTGACATAACTATAGAATGCCTTGTGGTTGTCCTTGGAATCTTTGGCAATTTTATTTTGTAACTAGCTTCGGAGGATTTTATTAAGGGATCTCAGCTTCTTACTGAGGCCGGTAAGGGAGTATTTTGCATTCTGGGATTTTCCTCTTTTCTGCAACAGTTTCTTCCTTCTGTTGTATAGTTTTTTTATGGCAGGGGACCACCAGATTGGCTTCTTTTTTTTTGGAGGATAGCATTTGAGTTCTATTTGGAAATGCATGATTCATGCATGAGTGGATGTGCTCATACAGTGCCTTAGTGTAGGATTCAGCAGTCGAACTTTCAGTTCCTGTCTGCATGGGTGTCATGATGTTTGCCACTTCTGACTTGAGTAAAACTAGTAAAGAGCAGTGGCCCAAGTATTGAGCCCTGAGGGACTCCTACTGATACAGGAAGTTGGAGAGAGAGTTTGTTATCCCATAAGATAGCCTGCTTACAATTTGAGAGGTAGCTATGGAACCAGCTTAGTGCTTCATGGCAGAAATTGTAAGAGGCCAGTTTATTTAATAAGATCTGATGAGATACTGAGTCAAAGGCTTTTGACATATCAAGGAAGGTTGCAGAAACAAGTTGGCTATTGTTTTTCAGCTGATAGATAGAGTTGGTAAAAGTTATAAAGGCTGTATTAGTGCTGTGCTTGGGCCCAAAGCCATGTTGTGTATAAAACAAAAGGTCATGCTTCAGGAAGTGGCAATGTATTTGTTTGTGGATACACTTCTTTAGTATTTTAGCTAGGGGTGAGAGAATGGCTATTGCTCTATAGGATGCTCAAGATCCACATTTCAGACATATTACTCCAAACAGATAAACTAAAACTGAAAATATAGCTGAATTTCTGGATTCTGTGCTTAATCCTATAGTGCAGTCAACTCCATTTTATTTAAGAGATTCATGGCCCTTTGTTAATGAAGTGTTTCTAGTTGATGTTGATGCTTCTGACTTTCTGTTGGTCACTTTAGATATACCCCGGGATTCATGAAGCTTGCGTCATGCGCCGAAGTAGCGTCGGCAATCTAGCATCAAATATGGCCGCCGAGCGATTCAGGTAAGAGCTGTTTCCATGTGCACTACCAGCATATGGCAGAGCTGCACAGCTCCCGGTGCATGCATGCAAATTACCCCATGCGTAGCAGTGTAGCATGCAAATGAAGGTATATAGCGATTCATGAAGTGGTGCAAGCATAGCGTAAGCATGTAGAAATGTAAACCAAAAAAAAAAAAAACGGTTTACATTTTGTCAAACATAAAATCGGAGCCATAAAAGCGGACCAAACTTACGTATTATAATGTTAATGTATGCCAATGGCTAAATATATAGCCAATGGCATAAAACAACATGCACAACATATAAAAAATGACATTTAATGTCATGGCCACACCAACGCAAAGTAAAACCAAAGTGCATTTGTGCGCAAACGGGATCACAAGGAAAATATATTTAGATGTCATAAAACTGCAATGTAACGCAATTCATGATATCCCCATAGTAGTCAATGGCATGCATGCTAAACCAAAACCATGGTGCAAGGGTTGCTAAGGGTCTGTGACAGTGTTCCATGTGGTAACTAGGAATTAGCAGTCAATGCCATGCAAATGAGTCAAGTAATACTGAATCTCAAACTCCCCACTGGCGTAAGGATGTACCACATGGTGTAGCAGTACAACACCGAGGAGTGGCCTGGAGGTAAACATGACATCAAGAGAGAGGCATGCCACGGTAGCTGTAAGCACATTGGATCATTGCTAATCCATGTTGCATGTTGCTAAACAAAGCCGCAGGATAAGGGTGTGAAAGTAGCCAAAGCTTTGCTTAGCTGAGAGCACACAAGGTAACTGAAAGTTCATGTGAACATGGATGAAAACACGCATGAAACCCGGTAAACGGCTGTGCGCGGTGCGCACCACAGCTGAAACAGGAAGGATACGGGAAGACAATAAGGAAATGCTGCAGCATGGTAATTGGAGTACAAATGAGTAATTAACACCTAGAAACTCACAGTGGGCCATAGACAACAGCTAACAAGGCTGCTAGCAGCTACCGGCAGAACAGGAAAGGGGAGGTGCCGTACAGCAAAGAAAAGAGAACTGTCACAGCAGAACAAAGCAAACTTGCAGTAGATCAGCTACATAACACATTTCCCAACACAATCCTGGGTTGTGAAAGTACAAAACAAGAAAGGCGGCAGCTGGATGCATGCCTGACAATGGGAGGGGAATTGGGTTGAAAATTGAAGTAAAGAACAATAGATGAATCATACCAGACAAGTATAAGTCAACACCAAAGGCCCCACAATAGCAGTACCTGCTGTAAAACCAATAATTAAGATACTCTGCAGCTGGAATAGCACAAACACACCCAATTACACCAGCATCATCCATCGCACAATAGTAAAACGTGTGAAAGCCGCACACACACACTTGTGTATTCCCAGACACTCTACACCATTGGTGTATACAGATGGAGAACTTTTAATATGTACATGTTAGGGGCCGCCATAGCTTTGATTCACCAGCTCGGGTTGGAGACTGACGGTGGTGTGGAGGATGATGCTGACAACCATCTCAGGCACCGGAGGAGGAGAAGAGTGTTCAGACCCAGGGTAACCTACCAGAGGCTACATGATCTGGAGATAGTAGAGCATTACAGGGTGGACAGGGACATCATACAGCAACTTGTTGAGCTGTGCTGGCAACGCCTCAGGGCTAGAAGTAAGAGAGGGAAACCCATCCCAGTGGACACAAAGGTATGTGTAAGCTTGAGAATACTAGCCACAGGTACCTTCCAAAGGCAAACTGGGGATATCATGGGGATCTCACAGGCATCAGCATCCAGGGTACTCCACCAGTTCCTGGATGCCATGTTACCACATGCCAATGAGTGCATATACTTCCCCCGAATGCAGGAGGAGTTGGCCAGCAATATGCGTCTCTTCCACCGTGTGGCAGACTACCCAGAGGTACTTGGTGCAATAGACTGCATGCACATACACATCAAGTCACCACCTGGTAAGCAGGGTAGGCACTACATAAACCGCAAGGGATTCCCCTCCATCAACCACCAGGTCATGTGCAATGCCCAGGGCATTATCATGGATGTGTGTGCTGGCAGCCCTGGAAGCTATCACGACTCCCACATCTGGCATGCCTCACAGCTGTATCAGGTATTTGCCAGGGGGGACATCCCATATGGCCACCTGGTGGGGGATGCTGGCTATGCACTGGAACCGTGGATGATGACTCCCATCAGAAATGCACACACAGCCATGCAAGAACGCCATAATGAGGCACACGCAGAAATCAGAATCATCATAGAGTGTATGTTTGGGATGCTGAAATCACGGTTCAATTGCTTGGACATATCTGGTGAAGCCTTGCAGTACTCTCCAGGAACATGTGCCCACATCTTCATAGTTGTGCCATGCTGCACAATATGATCCTGTGGAAACAGCTGCGTAGGGACATTTTGGTGATGGCCCTCATAGCCCACCACAATTGCCAAGGGACCCACAGGCCTTGGCAAAGAGGGAACGTATAGCACACACACTGACAGTGTAGGCACTCATGGACTGACACCCTTCTCCACCTGCACACACAGCAAACATGGATGGCACACACACACGACCACCTGTAAATTGTCATGTATAGGTGGTCTACTGTGTGCATCCTACATAGGTAGCCCTCAACTATTGTATACACAACCGCCATTGGCACAAGGTAAGTCAATACCTGAATAGTAAATTAAGCTATCAGCATGCATCCGTACTCTATGTACAGGTTCATAGATACATAGGCAGGTACATGCCCAACTGCCGGGGCCACTCATAAGCATAGGCAAAATGTGTCTGCTGTCACCACCGCATTGATTAACTAACTGTCTCTCTGTGGAGCAGAGCCAATTGTGGGATCCCTGGGGTGTAGCCACTGTTCACCACCCACTCTGTAAGGATTTCCCGGAGTGTTAAGGAGGGGTTTTGTATAATGTAGTTCCAAATAATGGGGAGTATCCCTGAAAGGAATCTTCACAGATGTGTACATGTTACATAGTATACCTTAAACACAGCCTGCATATATAGGTAGTTCTCCACAGAATAATAAACATGTGGAACACACAATCGCTGAAATGTGCATTATTTACCCGTGCACTACCAGTGCCTGCTCTGAGAGGTAAGATATGACTGCCAGGATTAGAACACGCTACCATGTACACGTTCATCACAATAACATACCACTAAGCTACCTGAGATGCACCAATGGCAGTCGTGTATACTGACAGTATAAAACACAAAAGGTAGGAATGTGTTGAAATAGGACAAACCGGCCTGTACCCAATGAAAGGTGTATGTTATGTATATATATATATATATATATATATATATATATATATATATATATATATATCATATACAGAGAGAAAGAGAGAGGGAGAGATATGTTGATATATGGGGATATACATATATATGTAGATATATAGATAAGTTAACAACATCTACATAACCATGGAGGCACATATAAATTGGATACCTACCACATACCGACTGCTTTACATACTGACGCGTGTAATCCCGAGGCATAAGGTCCAAAAGAACACAGTACCGAAACACCAAATGCGCGAGGTGTAAAATCATGATATTAATGGACAGTTAGTCAGTGCTTCTGGTGTTGCGGTTCAGGTAGGTTACTGTGTGTAAGTGTGTTTCTTAGGGCTGTAGTGTGTGCAAGTGTGTGTTCTTTGTGTGGTGTGTGTTCTTGGGGGGACTGTAATGTGTGGGTATGGGTTAGCTTTGTGCGGCTGTTTGTGCGACCTAGGAGGTAGGATAGTAAAGTAGGGGGTGGTGTGGGGGGTGCAGACACCTACATGGGGGGTGTAGGGGGGCTTGGCCACCTGCTCATACGTAGTGTAGGATGGTTTGCTTGGATGTGTTGGGTAGCAGTGTGTCTGTGTGTGCGTGTGTGTGTTCCATGTTCATGTTACTTTCACGAGTTACTGTCGCTGTCGGTAATGTGGGTTATGGGAGTCTGGTCTTGGTACTGTGTGCATCGTAACTCTCTGGTTTCGGGATTCCATAGGTCTCCCATATACAGTTGTTGAAGTGTTCATATATGTGCATAACATGGACCATAGCAATCACACATTCTGCCACTACTAACCTTTATGAACAAAGTATATGGAGAGTATATGCCTATACACTGTTACAAATATGTGCTATGGACATGAGCCAATGATAGTGTTACCACCTGTCCCACTTTGCGAGGGACACTCCCTCTTTGGACGGTTGTGTCCTGACCAAATATATTAAATGTGACAAATGTCCTGGGATTGTAGGACATAATTATGTCCCATATGTACTGTAATAGTTGCATACAATAGTTATTTCTGTATCTAAAATAACCTACATGTTACAGGAAACAGGATAAGCAACTAAACTGCTACAAGAATAAGCTTATATTTAGGCAAGAAAGGAAAGTTCTATCCCTTGTACTGACCATGGGTTTGTGTCGGCCTGTAAAATCTGATGTGTATCCCGAAAAGGTCCCACTATGGCCATATGAAAAGGTGGCAACCCTAGCCAAAGAGGGTCAGTCACCAACACAACTACGATGACTGCAAATACCTATGACAGAAATACACAGCTTTCATGTAACAACACTTTATTACATTCAGATGTATTACCGAAGGGATTCAAGGACTAACATCACCTGCATGCTATACAGGAACCACATAACAGTGCCTTAATGAATCAGCCTGCAATTACCATTGTATTAGTCCACAAAGGGATAGGTGTTCAAATAGGGAAGGAACCCTCACGCACATAGTGATTATGTATAAAAGCAGTTCCTACACACCTGCATCTGCTAAGCACACCCACCAACATCGCTCCCACACCCAAACATATTACAATACAAACGGTAATAACATCACAAATCATTCACTCACTGTACGACATCTGCAGAAGCCTTAACATACCTTGCCAGAGACACACTAACATGGCCCTATGTGAAATAACTGCTGTTATACAATGGAACAGCTGCTGATCTTACAGGGTTTGTTTGCACTAATCCCGTTTCAGAGGGTTGTGTGTACACCGGGATGTGTTAGCAATTAGTGAGTAACAGCACAGTATGCTACACTTGTACAGCAAATCAAGGATGTCTGGTGAGCACACTGTACACCACATAACAGTTCATGCTTAGCCATATGGCCTTGAGCTGGCCAAACATCCTTGCCAGACTTAAACATCTGCAGAAGTATCAGGTACAAACAAACCCTGCATAAGTAGCAATGTTCTGAAATATAACAGCTGTACTCACATGTAGAACTAAATCATCTAGCCATTACACACAGTCCACAGGAGTCATGAAGCTAATATATCTCTGTGTGTTTCCGTATAGCTGTTGAAATATATCGCAGACAACACAACCAGGCTGTATTCCTCGAAAGTAAGGCAAACTGACAACGCCCAAAAGGAGTATTCAGTTATACACCACTGTTGCCATGGTATCGGCAAATGGAGTAGCTGCACAGCTGATGTGCATCTAAGTAACTACTTTGGAACAGCAATTGGTGGACAGGATACCACATGTTACTGATATGTAACTAGAAAAGCATGTGTTATCACACATTCAAACCATCCATATATACTAGTGGAACATTACAAAGAACATAAAAACATTGAAACACAAACTGAAAAGGACTGAATCAACAGTTAACGACACCTTGGGTTACTAATAAGGTATGTAGAACAGGCAGTATGTCTGTGTATGTAGTACCTTTTTGTAGTATTTAAAGTGCACGCAATCCATATAGTGGAAACAGTAATCTTGTAGTGATGTATTGTTGAGCATAGTAATGCTTGTAGTATTTGTGTGTACTGCTGTAGGTCTCAAGGCAAACACCGCATACACCACAAGGGATGCTATATAAGGGTTTTGAACAGAAATACTCCTCACCAGCCAATGTCAGTGGCAGGGCTGGTCCAACAAGTATGTGCTATAACAAGGGATAGTATATGTTGATATATTGTAACTGTAGCCATATGTATGGGTGTAATACTGAGAATAACATGTGGAAGGTTGGGCCACTGTGCAATTATGATTTGCATTGTGGGATATTGTGCCAGTAACTGTGTAATGTACAGTATTGTAGGCAGATATATATTACAAGCTACATAGCATTGCTGTAATGTTAGGCAAACATTAGTTATGTCTATTGGCATTTACAATACACAATAACAGGATACATATGTCTTTTAGTCACCTGACAGTTTGTCAGCATGATAGCAAAGTAAAATGGAAGAGCTATTTAACTATCCATGCACATAAGACATGTTATATGTGCAAAGGTAGGTACTAGGCCATTTTACTAAGGGTATTTGTAAGCCTAGCTAGAGTGTGTTGGCTTTCGCCACCCCCATAGGTTGGTTCCCTGTGCCTCTGAATGGCAGAGCCATTAGTTCCCTGTGCCTCTGTCCAGTAACGCCACTGCAGTGATCCCAGGGGTACTTGTCTGTCTCCCATCCACACGTCATTGTTTCCTTTGAAGAGTGCTAGTGAGGGGCCCTGCCTGATGTACATTGGAATAATGTTCCAAAACATGGGGAGAGTCTGGGTCAGGAATCTATCCATCCAGCACGTCCTACTCATCATTGTGGTTAGGTGTATATCACTAGAGCATGTGGCTCTCAGGGGCCTCTGTTTAGGTGGAGCATAACCAGCAATACAGGGTTGGACATGGGCCTTGTATGTCAAGCAGAGATCACCTGTGAGTATGTGGTATGCAACGGAGTACAGCTGGAGTTTCTTAAGTTGGGCTGCATAGGTCATCTGTTTGAGGTCAGTAATCCTCTTGGTGTGGTACTGGTGTGGTCTTCCAAGCTGTTGCAGTTGTCTTGTAAGGTATATCCCAAATGGGGTGTTGTATCCTTTAATGGGTCTAATATGTCATAAGTAGAGTCACAATGGCCTTCTTTGATCTGGATGCGAACCCATTAGAGATTAGGGGGGCCATATAGAAGGATATTCTAACCACCTTGTCATTATGGGTATTGAAGGAGAGATTGCTATCTACTGGGGTTCCCGGATCCCTTATTACCTTTTCTGTGTGTAGGGGACTAGCACCTATGTGGTAGTTCGCGGGTAATTAGTTATATCCAAAGGGGATGACTATGCATTTTTAGGCATTCAGCTTGATGCCATGATATTAACACCAAGTATCCATCTCAGTGTGACCCTTCCAGAGGGTGTCTGTAACAGCTGAGGAAACAATTATGTCCCCTAGTTTGCAGTCATCTGCAAACCTTTTCAGCCAAAGCCCTCCTGTGCTTGTCTGTACGTCAGAGAAGTATATACCGAACATGAGGGGTCCTAGGACTGAGCCCTGGGGGACGCCACTTGTAACTGGTATACAGTCAGACCTAGGGTATGCAACTCCCAATGTGTGGGTTCTGTCCATGAGACACTTTGCAAACCAACACATGACATAGGGGTTAATGTTCAGGTGGATGGGTATGTTGATAATACCAGAAGGAGGAATGGTGTTGAAAGCCTATGAGAGATCTAGGTAGGCTGTGTAGACCTCCTTACCCTCATCTAATGCCTTGGTAACGGTCTCTAAGAATTCCACCACATTTAGGAGGCATGGTCCGCCCTTAACAATGCCAAACAGGGAGGGGTCAAAGGTTTGGAGGTACCAAATGTCTCTGTGACTGAGATCCATGATGTGCACCATAGCCTTGCAGACCAGGCTAGTCAGGCCTATAGGGAAATAGGTCCTGTGGTCCATTGTGGCACCACCTTTGTGGAGTGGGATAACTGTTGCTGTGCACCATTCAGAGGGCACTATGCCCGATGTGAGGCTATTATTGAACATGGTGCGTAGGTGGGGAGACAGTATGTTCTGAAGTTCATGTAAAATGCAGCCTGGGATGTCGTCTGGTCCCATGAATGCTGTGATATTGCCTTTAGAGTATGCAGCTTTGAGAGGGAGGGGGGAAAGGTAGCACTGAACCTATCTGCCAGGATGTTGCCAATATCAGTTGTTTCTGTAATGTTCATGCCTTTGTGCTGTAACTCAGAGCAGATCTGGTTGTTGACATCGAGATATGTGACATAGCTATAGAATGCTTTGTGGTTGTTGTTGGTATTAGTTGCGTTTTAGTTTTTGTAAGCTTTGGAGGATCTTATAAGGGATCTCACCTTCTTACTGAGGCTGGCCAGTGAGCTTCTCCATGCATGGGATTGTACTCTCATTTGCAACAGTGTCTTCCTCCTGTAGTACATTTTGTTTATGACAGGGGACCACTATATTGGTTTCCTTAATTAGGAGTATAGCATCCTGGTTCTATTTGGGATAGCACAAGCCATGCCCTTGTGTAAGTGCTTATAGAGTGCATTTGTGTAGGATTCAGCAGTTGTAACAGTACTGTCCATCTGTATGGGTGTCATGACATCCACCACATCTGTCTTAAGAAGCATGTAGTTGGCTTTGTAGACATATTATACTGTGGTTCCCTTAATGGGGGGTGGGGGCGGGATGTGGATATCAATGGTGTTCAGCTCATGGTCTGATCGGACCAACGGGGAGTTGGCTTCACGTGTGGAGCACCAGTCACTCATGCTGGTAATGCCTAGGTCTAGGATACTGTTGCCTCTGGTGGGTGTGTGAATATGTTGAGTCAGGGCATTGGTGTTTATGAATTCCAGAAAGCATTGAGCTAATGTGTTGGTACACGAGTAGTTTTCCCAGTTAATGGGGGGGTAGATTCAGTGAGACTTATGTGATGAGTGTGGTGTTGTGCCAATGTTTACCTTCTCCACATGACAGTCAGGGTCAGGCTTGGTTGGAGAGACCTTTACCTCCACTTTGGCTAGATGAGTGCATCTCTCCCAGTTTGTAGTGTTGGGTTGTAGGTGGAGAGGCTTGTCTGTGTACATGAGGCAATGTGTACATTGCCTGAAGATTTCCAGATTCATCAGATAGACAGGTAAGAACACTGGCAGTTGACTCTTGGACATGCCTGAATAAAGAACTACATTCACCTAGATAAGTGAGGAAAGTGAGTACAAGAGCTAATTTACTCTAAGCAAGTGAGAAAAGTATGTACAAAACCTGTTCACACTTACCTCTAGGTAATGAGGAAGATTGAGTGCTATAGTAATTATTAGCTTACGTAATGCTTACAAGTCCTGAACAAGTGCATAGCATGAATAAGCAATCCAGATAGCATCTTGTATAACATAAACACATGCCCTCCTCCCCCCAACAGGTACACAAGCATATCTCCATGTACACCACAGGTCCCCTGTACTCACAACTATGCAGGTACAAGCTGTACTCAGGCTGCATGGGACCTGTCCACATCACAGGTTGTATCATACACATATGGCAAAACAAGATGCTCTCCATGTACACATCATGTAAAACATAGCTCCATGTCAGGTTGTGTACACACTGAATGGTGCACACCAACAGGTATCACAATTCACAAAGGGGGAGACACCACTGATAATGGTTGAAGTACTTTACTGCTACCCTGCTGAGTCTGGTCTGGAAGGCCATGAACCTTGATTGATTAATTGATGTCAGCAGTACAGATGTAGATGACAGTATGGTTGATGTCACACTGCATATCATAACCTTGCCAGGTGATAGGACATCATCACCCATACTGTGTACCACCTACACTCGGTATACTAGATGTACATTCCTATGTCACAGGAGTGTTTTGCAACAGGACTGCTGGCAGAACCAACACTACAGAAGGTGTCTGAATAATACATGCTCATCACACCAGTGGCAGCTACAGTATGTCAGGGTTAATGAATTGTATTCCCCCTCATTGTAGTCCATACCTCACAGACAAACAGAAGGCATCTGCCTATTGAAGTATGCAAATGACTATGACCTAGGAGCAATAGCTGACTCAGGAGTGTTGTGGACAACATACAGAAGGGGCTTTGTGGGTGAGGTGCATGTGACATATGGCCATAATCTGACAGCTACATATTGCATTGTCACCCCTATGTTAATAACCCTGTACCCATGAACTATCACCTAGGCAGCGGTCAACATAATGGACCCTTGTGTGTGAGGGATGTAGCTTGGCAGTTTTCTTTCCTGTGATAGCTACGTCACCACACCTGTCAGGTAGTCATATGTGGCAACCCTAATAATGATAGGGTGCCATCCATGAATTTAGAGATCATTGTCCAGCCATACACAACACTCAAGTGACCCATATCAGACCACATATTTCCTTTAAGGGGTATTGGCCACTTGCAGATGGCCTACACCAGCCTTCCCATTCCACATCTCCACTATGTAGCATGATGCATACCCTGACTAAATCCATGTCCAACCCAGTGATGTTGGACATGCTACACATACTCATCCTAATCTCGAACACATACTTCATGGACATCCACCTTCCACATGCTGGACAGATCCTTGTCCCATACACTTTACATAGTCCTGCCATGCTATGCATTCCTGTCCATCAAAGCTGCACATTGCTCCCCTCTCAGACATGGTGTGATGACCACATGGTAACGCATGGTAAATGTATCATTAACCCTGTGGTCAGTAATGTGGCACTGCTCCACCTGGCCCCACAGACCAGTTTGTCAGTTACTGCCAGGTATCCTTTCATCCTAGATTCATACATGGCCCATGGCATATAGCCCATTAGTTGACTTTGATTGTACATGCTATAGTTGATATCCATCCCTGCAAATACCATCTGGCTAGCCAGTGTCCCATGTGTATCACATGTGCAACACAGCTGATACATGGCAGGATGTTGAATCGCTGTAGAGTGCCATGTAGATGTATATGGCAGAACACATACATGTAAAACCTTATGTGAGCAAGTCTGCAGGGTCACAGGTCATGTCTGTTAAGGCAGTGTAAGTCCTTATATGTGACATATACACAGCATCAAGGTTGACTGCATTAATGTGGACACATCCAGCCATGTGCTGATAGGTAGGAACACTAGTACAGACAAACAGACATGCCCACATCAAGACAGCAACCACATGGAGTATGAGCAATGTAATCAGGTGACACACACACATATATGGTGATAATATCCACTCAACATTGAGTGTCACATGTGTGTGACACAAACATGTCAGTGTCATGTAGGTTTGCAAATACAACTATTTAAACTTAATAAATGCAATACACATGTATGTTCAGCTGTAGATCTGTATGTCTCTATGAGTTACTGTGACCTGTCTCCATCATTATGTCTTCCAGATATGCCGCCTGCAAGGCTACCCCCTTTTACCTGCTTGGCGGATGAGGACCTCATCCCATACCTACTCGACAATCACGATATCCTGTTCAGCCATGTGCCACAGGATGCACAGCAGTGGAATGCCCTGTGTATGGAACTTCGCAGTAGGGTTAATGATGTTTGTGGCCACAACCACACATACCAGCAGGTGCACAGACACTGTACAGACTTCATTAGATGGGCAAAACAGCCTGTGAATGCAATCGCCAGGGAACAAGGTGCAACAGGTGGTGGACCACCAACCCAGCCCCCACTCACATGTACCGAGGAGCTACTGGACAACCTGGGGACACCTGCAGAACCACATCCACAAGCCTTAGCCGATATTGTGGAGGTGGCTGTCTCTCAACCACTGAGCTTGGAGTTGCCTGGTAAGTCAGTACTGTACCTATAACAACTATATTCCATATAGTTGCATGTGTCACTGTACAATATGTAATGTAACATCATATGCAAGGCATGTATACACACATGCTGCATACTATAGTATGCTACTCTGTGTATGCACACGTGCATACACCATAGTATAGTCTAATGTACTGGTGTATGTGTTATGCACATTGCACCCTGAAGCCATTATACAGGGGTGGATTATGCTCATACTGCTGTTTTACTCCTATTTAGGTACCTCTGGCATTCCACTGTGACAGCAGCCCGTTGCAGGTGAGAGTGTTATTATTTATCAGGAACCATAATGCACAACTCTATCTGCCATGTGGCCATTTACAACATGTACACATAATGTATGGTCCTGTCACAATATACAGGTCGGACCTGCAATGCATCACAATGACTACCCATGTGCAACACTTGCAAACTATGTGAATCATCTCACCGACATGAATCCTCACAAACTGTCATTGCCAGATGTGTGGACAGCTGTGCATACAATGGTGGAGATGCTGTTCACTTTAAGGATGTACTACAGATCAGATCTACACATGTGGTGAATACAAACAGTACTACACAGTGGGCTGGAGTATGGCCAGCACACAGGCTTCACTGCTCTGGATCATAGCCCTGCTATGAATGTCACACAATGTGATGTGCTATCTTGACATGTCCATGACATCTAGTGGCTTGGCTGCAACACTGCCTACCTAACCTGAAAACATATCCCACATACCACCGTTTATCTGCATAACCCTGTTGTCAGTGGAGAATATATGTCATATGGGACAACACAGACATGTGAAATAGATGCCCGTCACAATAATTTGGACAACACCATGTACACACATGGCCATGGGGGGTGGCCAGAGACATGGAGCAACACACACAGTAGAAGTGTTGTGTTTGTGTGTACACCCTGTCGTACAATGGCTACACATGGTTTAACTATGGCCTTTGTATAATGGTCATATTGTAGATGTGGAACTCTAGACACCCTACAGGCCTGTGCACATCTTGTGTAGGCGTAACATCAATCCACCACATAAGATGTGTTGAACATCTTGAGGGTGTCGCTACATGACAGCAGTTACCTGTGCAGTGTCCACATCAGCCCACAGATACAGTTCATTCCCCTTGCTGGTGTTGGACATCAGTGTCATACTTGCTCCTCATGTGTGTGTGTGTGTGTGTGTGTGTGTGTGTGTGTGTGTGTGTGTGTGTGTGTGGTACACAGATGTCATGTGGGACATGGTGTACCAATGTGTTCACCATGTCTGGCCATAGTTGCCAGGCAGCAGCAATATGGTTGCAGATGTGCAGGGGTGTCATCCGTATACCCATCAGTGACCTGTGTCACAACTTCCACATCATGGTTTAGTGTGTATACACCTCAGTGACGTGGGTCACATTCCACAGTATATATGTATTGCATCTGAACACAGTCATGGCTATGAACCCTGTCTGTAAATCACACTGTATAGCATAGAGACACCTCATGATTCCCTGCAATGGCCATACACATCAGCTAAATGTGCAGTATATCTGTAGGGCGGACAGACAACATTGCATTGGTACACCATTGCCCCACTGTATATTTGACAGGACACCATTCTGTTAAACATGTATGCATGTCATTGCACACGTCAGCAGATGACATGTCATACTACATGTGATTGTCAAGGTCATATGCCACACATCAGGTAGGTGTACTGTTAACCTGTGCTGGTCCACATGGTGTAACACAGGGATGTATGCTAACTACTACTATGATTGTGTAATTTGCATGCAGTCTGCTATGACACATGCATGCTGTTGTGTGCAACCCAGGGATGTATGATAACTACTACTATTATTGTCTGCGCTGCATGCAGTCTGCCGTATCACATGCATGTTGCATGCCTTCTGTCATATCACATGCGTGTGCATCTGTGTGTGTGTCTATTGTATAGATTCTAATGTACAGTTCTTGTCTGCCCTCACAGGTGATGTAGGTGTATTGCCCTCCTACGGTGCATTTGATGTTAGTGTCCCCACAGACTCTAGCAGTGATGATGAACGTATGATTGAGACAAGGCAGAGCTGTCAGGGTCTGAAACTGTGCCATTGGTTGCCATTCCATCTATATCCCCCTCATCTCCACACACAGATCCCATACCTGCACATACCCCATCACCAGTGGCCATAGAGGAAGAACAGTTGGTGTGTGGTAGCTTGGAACAGGAAAGTGTGGGGGGTATGGAAGGTGTGCCTGCACACCATGGTGTAAGCCAAATGACTGGTGGGCAACCACACAGGCACGTGGCCAGTGCTGCTCATAGGAGGACCTCTGGCCAACATGGTCCTGCATGACAGAGAACGGCAGCTGCTGTCACCAGACACATGTTTCAGGCTGTAATGGAGGCACAGGCATATGCTGAATGGTGCAACAGAGAAGATCAGAGGCTACAGAGGGCTGCTGTCCGTTCTTTAAACAACAACATCCAGGCAATGGTAAATGCTCTACAGCAGATTACTGAAGCTTTGGATAGATGGTTGGGTGACATGGTTGGAGTGCATGACCATGGCATGACAATCCACGAGCGTGAGCTGTCTGTGTTGGAACATCTGGTAGGAGTGAGGCATCGGGCACATGGACATAGACCTGCTACATCACCTGTGTCAGGTCTACGTGTGTGAGCTACCTCACATGTCCGCTCCCATAGTGGCAGTAGCAGCAGCAGTGCATCTGGTAATGTGCTGTCCACACCACGACACAGCAGGCCACGTGCACGTGGCCTGAGATGGTCTGAATAGGGACACTGTTCTAGTGGACAAGTGACATCAGAGAGTACCCAATCTGCACATCTGCCTGGTAGTGCCCATGCAACCCCTGGCAGGCACAGGTCACATATCTGTGGCCGGACACCGTGAACTGTAAAACCTCACCTCTACAGTCTGCAGCTGTCAATAATACCCCTATGTAGGCTAGACACAATGCAAAACTGTGTGCATACATACACGCACACACTGGAAACATATATAGGACACCGCAACACACACATGCATAATATCCACACACGCCCAATTAGATCAAAGGCTCAAACCCACACACATGATGTCATCCAATGGTGCAGCCTAGGCCTCTGGCAAACATTAACACCCTGTGCATATGATGATGCCTGTGCCACATCCCTGACATCCACACCATCAGTGCAGGGACATGCTTATATGGTCTGATGCACAGGGTGAACAGACTAGGAAGATAAGTGTAGTTTACAATTGTTGAGGACTGTTAACAGGCAGCAGATATACCATGTAGTACAGGTGTACAATACTGTTAAAAGTATGTTACTTGTGTAACAACAGTAACTGCATGTTGGTCATGACGTTCTGCTGTCCTTCTTCAGGTCTAATTGCACGTGCCGGTGGATGTCAGTGTTTGCAGTTAGTGTCCCATATGTCAATGTGGACTACTCACAGGTATGTATGAATATACCAGCATGCACCGTGTAGCTGCCACATACCAGTGAGAATGTCCCACATTACAAACAAGTCTACAGTTCCAAGAGCGTGATAGCTGTGTATTAAGCTACTGTAGCCACAGACGTGACATCCATTAAGGGTGACATCACAGGTACAGTTCATGGAGTGGTGAGGTAAAAGAGTGATCTAGCTGATTACAAGGGTAGAGGCCAGTGAGAAGTGTGATGCCTCATTGGGAATCAGTAATACACGTTCCCATGACAGGATGCCAACACACAACTGCACCCACACACTCAGGTATTGACACACATGTATTCAGTGACACAGTAACACACCCACACACTCACAGATTCACTGACACAGCAATGCACACTCGCACACAGTTGCTACTGGTGGGATAAGGACCCCTGCCTATGTGCAAATCATCATTACAGTACTGTGCACCTACATGATGTGCCACAGAGAATACACATGTACAGGTAGTCAGTACGGCCTAAGATCGGTGACATCAACATGGATAGTAGAATGCATCACCTGGATGGTGGGAGGGGTCTTATCAGTTCAGTATGGTAACATACATCCTCACCCCAGGGACCAGTCAGCCCTACATACACACACTGTGGCATTCAGTAGTTAATACACCTATGTTATGCACATACAGATACCTCACATGTGTGAGATACATGCCCATGCCTATGTCCTGCTTTCTACATTGCAGTCTGTACAGATGTGTACACTAGTGTACAGGAGATTGAGTAACAAATGAGATGTATTCCCCACAATACGTGACATATATGGACACACACACAACCACACATGCCAGTACTGTGAATCTCAGACCTGCCTAGCTCTTGTTATGTATGTCAGACATACAGCAGTATTGCATGATTTACAAACTGTACTGACGCTTCCTGTAGAAACAGTGCTGATATATGCACTAGGGATGTCATAACTGTTAACAGGTGTCAAGTGATTTACCTTCGCTGTCACCCTGACTGCTGTCTAAGTTGTGTGTTATGTCCTTCAATTAACAAAACCATTGCTTACTGGTTACACAGGGTATTGTAGGACCGCTTGTGACACACCTGTGAGCTGTCCACTGCAAACATCCATCTGCAAAGATGCCTCACCACTTAGTTATTTCCACACATCTGTCCATACCTGAGGTACATCTTTCTGTACATTCAGTATATCACCATATACAGTTGGCAATGTTGAGGCTGCATTGCAACTGCATGATGTACTAGGATACACGTCACCTGCATACATCAGCAACTGCACGCGTATGTTATCAGAACGCACAGCACTACGTGTACAGGTGTGTACGTCCTACAATCCTGACATTTGGGCATGTTTGTAGGCATTGCAATTGGTGGATATGTGTAATGACATACATGACACATGGACTGTTGTATGATATGATGGGTGACCAGTACAGAGGGGATGTTACCTCTGTCAACACTGATATCACACTTTATGTACTGATAGCATTCAGCAGCCATGGACCTACATTCCATGTGCATGTGTGTAATGGCAGTACTCACCTGTTTGCACAAAGGACAACAACAGCTATGCTATTTACAGGTATGTTTTGTGTGTGTGTGTGTGTGTGTGTGTGTGTGTGTGTGTGTGTGTGTGTGTGTGTGTGTGTGTGTGGCATGTACATACCCTGGGCAGGTACATGTATGTCATATCCATACAAGAGGTGTGTACTGGTGTACAGCAACAGTCATCTGCTAATGGTGAAAAGTACTGAGGGCCCCTGGTATGTGTACAGCTGACCTGGTCACAGACAGTGGTATCATTGCATTGCATAACACATGATGCAACTGTGTCAGTACATGTGTACTCTCTACAGTTGATGTAGAGCTTAGTACAGTACACAGGTCAAGGGTCACATGGTGGTGTACTCTTCTATGTCATACAACATGTATGGATGTGTGTTGGTGGTCCGAGGGCATGGTGGTGTCTGAGGTTTACATCCTAGAATGCAGCATGTGACACTGTGTCCTGCACATGGCTCATCTGTAATGCCTTTCATGGGGGGACCAGTCAGTACATGTGAGTGGCCTTTATGTATGTGGTACACCACCTGGAGCGGTTCTTACCTGTGTTATGGCCCACATGTCTGGTACTGAGGTATATGGTGGTAGTGCTAGGTTCTGAGGTATATGGTGGTAGTGCTATTGTGCACTACAGAGCCATCAGCCAGGTGCTTCTCACTGCACAGATGTCAGTACTCCCCATTGTTGGATCTGCAGTGACCAGCTGTGAAAATGGACGCTACACATCTAGCAATGGTTAGCATAAGAAAACAATGCAGTTTTCCTGTAACCTGTGTTTAGGACATTTGCCTTGGAATGGCACTGTGTGGGCAGATGCAACTTGGGTAATATCCACACTCCCTTGAATCATGGATGCATGTGATATGTGACAAAGGCCTGCCTACTGTCAGCCATGTCATTTCAGAATGACAGCAGATGTTGTGTAAATGACCGGTGTCAAATATATGTAGAGCAACGTTCTTGCTAACAACGACAACTACTAACACCAGAGCCCATTACAATGTGTTCTTTATGTCTACCTGTAATAGCATGGCCACTGTGGCCTTCTGTGTTTAGCATCAGAGTGCATCCCAGTCAGCCCTGTGCTGCTAGGAGTATGAGCATGCCCAGTATATCCTTGTGTAGATGAACACATAGTAGTGCATTCCGACTAGCCCTGTGCTACTAAGTGTATGAGCATGCCCTCTGTGCTACTAAGTGATTGAGCATGCCTAGTATATCCTTGTGTAGATAGACACATAGTGCTACTAAGTGTATGAGCATGCCCACTGCATCCTTGTGTAGATGGACACATAGTGCATTCCGAACAGCCCTGTGCTACTAAGTGTGTGAGCATGCCCAGTGACACCTTGTTTTGGTTATGTGCCTCTGTGTATGGGCATGGCCATTGTAACCCTGTATAGTGGTAGTAGTCATCCATTCCACAGATGGGCATACTCCAGGTCAGGATGGATTCCTACTTTAAACACACAGGTTCACAGTTATGTACATCTTAACTGCCAGCATCCCTGTTGATGTCCGCATTTCCAGACGGTCATAATGATGGCCTTGACATGTGTAGTCTGTGTGGCGCGATTCGTAAGTATGTAGTATTGTAATAGTAATCTGTAAATAGGCAGGTGTTCCGTACCCGCCACTGGTGTGTGTGTGTGTTTGTATGTCTGTCCCCATTTGCCAGTGGATGTAAATTGCTTTTAGTCTACCCACACTCCATACATTTCTTACACCCACTGTTAGCAAGGCTGATGATGTCACCCATCTACAAATACACCTCTGGGAGTGCTGTTTCCCAGTAATCTTGGTAGCGCATTCTGTAACTGCGTAATGCTATAGTTTAATAAAGTAGTTAGGTTGATGTTCTAGTCCCACACTTGCCATGTGTGTGTGTGTCTGTGTGTGTGTTCACGTTTGCCTGAGGACTGAGTAATGCTTTTATACTACTCACACTCCATACTATTCTTATACCCACTGTTAGCAAGGCCGATGATGTCACCCATCTACAAATACACCTCTGGGAGTGCTGTGTCCCAGTAATCTCGGCAGCATGTTCTGTAACTGTGTAATGCTGTAGTGTAATAAAGTAGTTAGGACGGTGTTCTAGTCCCACACTTGCCATGTGTGTGTGTGTGTGTGTGTGTGTGTGTGTGTGTGTGTGTGTGTGTGTCCATTTGCCTGAGGACTGAGTAATGCCTTTATACTGCTCACACTCCATACATTTCTTATACCCACCATTAGCAAGGCCGATGATGTCACCCATTTACAAATACACCTCTGGGAGTGCTGTGTCCCAGTAATCTCGGTAGTGCATTCTGTAACTGTGTAATGCTGTAGTGTAGTAAAGTAGTTAGGTCGGTGTTCTAATCCCAGACATGCCAACTTTGTGTGTGTGTGTGTGTGTGTGTGTGTGTGTGTGTGTGTGTGTGTGTGTGTGTGTGTGTGTGTGTGTGTGTCTCTCTTCATGAGACAAGTACAGTGCTTTGTAGCATTTTCCATAGCATGTGCCCTAAATGAGTGTTGCTGCAGTGTGATATGGTAGGGGTTTGTATACAGGACATGGCAAGTGTGTGTTTGTCTGTCAGAGCCTGTGTAGAGGTGGCCGTGATAATTGTCTTACCACTGGACATGTTTGGGAGCGGGTTTTGTAGTTTCCTATATAGTATCTGTCTTATGACACATTGGCCACCTCAAGAGGAGTACAGCTGTCAGTCAGCCACAGCACTGTGTTGGCAAGCCATACCCATACATCTAGCAAATGGGCTGGTGAACTAAGTATGCAGCCCTACTAGTACCCGATATATGTCCCGCACCCATGTGCCATGCACATACAACCTTGCCTAGGATATCCCACTATGTTGCCAGTAACATGCACATTGAGGACAGATAGTAGGCATGGTGTGACTGCAATCCCTTGCAGATGACATGGCACCCTATACAGCGATACAATAGGCACATATATGCGAACATTGTGCCTTCACTATGTTCCACACTGAATGCCTGCAACATATGTGGTGCCATCAAATGTGATCCACTATGACCAGACAATGCTGTAGAGATGTGCCCTGTATGGACCCATGCCACTGACACCACGGAATACCTGCATCATACTATCCATGCAGGTGCAGGGCCAACCTGCTCACTATAAGCAGGTTTTGCCACACCAGGCCAGTATTGGCATATCAGGGTATAACAGACTATGTACACTACATGAGTCTGCCAAACCAGGTACACCTGTACATGTCACTGTACAGTATTGTGGAACATGCACATCCCAGGCAGTATCCATGTGAAGGACTATCAAACACAGACATGGCATGCATTGCAAAGCTATGGCTCTACACATTGGTAACCAGGATGTCAGGCCAGATAATGCAGTACCCATCTGTGTGGGACATTGCAGACACTACACCCCTGCACTGCACACCATTGTTAGGTGACGTGATGGCAAGGATTACCCCTCACACAGCCTTGTACAGCCATCTTGCACAGCCAAACACTACACACCCATGGATGTGTAGTACTGGCACCCTATGTCTGCATGTGGGTTGTGATGCTCCCAATCACAGTCACTCCCAGTATAAACCTTGTTGGCATATCAACAGTTGTCAAGCACTTTCATATGCCCTAGCCTATAGAACCTCCAGATATCCCCTGTGGTGCATGTGATCCTGTGCATTACTGCGGTGTGGCAAACTAAGTAGTTACATTGTGTATTTGTGGCCCTGGCAAAGGTGTCAATGCGTGTCCATTAGAGTGTGGTTGTGGTGACAATGGCATCTGTTCACTTGGACTGACATGTGTGCCACACCTAATGTATGTCTACTATATCTGTTGCAGATGGCATTCACGCACCTACACACATGTTCTTACAGCACAGCAACATGTTGCCTTTGTGGCACATGTAGTAAAGTCATGCACATGTAATATTAATGAGTAGTCAGGGGTTTGCCCCTGTACTATTCGGCATGTGGCAGATGATGCTTATGGTTAAGTCTCCAAGCCCTTCCCTGGTGTACATTGCCTGTCTGCCCACACACTCTCTGGTGGATGTGAAGGTGTACACCTGCACAGCATCAGCATGTGCATTGTAAGAGATGGAAATAGCCAGGTGATGGCATCTGCACCTATTGCAGTCCTCCTCTAGCTGATTGCATGTGGTACAGCTGTGACTGTGCTCCCATAGCCATCCACATGATAAACACAGTACACTATGTAGGGAAACATGTTATTATCTGGCCATGACAGTTGCTGTGAGTGGTACCTGGATGTGGTGTTCTGACACGGCATCACCAATGATATCTGGATGTACCTCAATCATTTTCCACAGTGGGAAATAGCCTAATGACAGGAGGGTGATGTGCCACACATAACTACAGCATGTAAGTGTAGCTATGCTGCATTGAGACTATTGCCTGTTTACCATGTGTGTGGTAATGGCTATTCTTCATGTTATAATACAGACATAACAGTACTCTGTTCATGAGGGACCTCCATCTGTAGGGCCATCTGTGAACTGGTCAGTGTGTGCAACCATTTGTTTCCTGTGTTACACACTGAACACACATCTGTGCACAGCAGAAGCATGGTGTGAGGATTGCAGACAGTACATGATGATAGGGAAGTGTTACTGCAATCGCATCCCTGACTGGACATGTGTCACATGAGACAGTGGTATGACTGACACAGTGTGGGATTCCCAGTGACAAGCCATTGATGGGCAACTGTTCATAGCTACGGTCACACGTCTACTACACATTGTACAGTTGGCATGCGGTATATATGTATGTAAACCATCTGTTGTGTTAGGTTGCTGGTGATATCTATGCATACTGTCGTAAGTAATCCTGTATGCTGTCGGCTATCACTAAGCCATATGTGGGTTTAAAATGCAACACCATTGGCTGAATGGGTTGGGAGGTCCCGGCAGATCCTCCTGTCCCACTTTAGCTGACCATGGCACCGGGCACTAGCACATCTGGTGCCCAGCCATAGACATCAACCTCTGTTGGCTCTGCACCACTTTCTGGTGGTACCAGCACTGAGGATGTAGCATGTCCCCATTGGCAGTGGGACCAGACAGGTACATATCTGCTGTCGTGCGGTCCCGGATGTGTTGCATTGGTGGCTCCCTAATGGGTTACAAAGCCAGATACGAAAGTTCAATGGCGGAGTGTCACATTTACAGGGTGATGCTGCCCCTCCTGGACAGCCCCCAGCACTGCCTCCTTTGCAGCTGTGTAGGTGCAGTGGCAGTTGCCCATGGCTGGGGACCTCTGACCCACTGTTCCCATGGGCTTTTGAATGCCGAAAACCCATCCCCATCCAGGGTGTATCCCCCCCCACATGTGTCATATACCAACCCTGTATGCTGTCATTTCTGTTCTCCTACCTATCCTCCACAGCCATACCTACACTCCTTCCCCAACATCTGACCCTCACCTACGGACACATAAGGCCATTCGGCTCCTAGGACACCATCTGCCCTATACATAGCTGTCCATTATACACACTTGCCCACTGGACACAAGAAACCCTTGTAATATGCATCATAACATACTACTGCTATCCTCACCCCTGTCCCTCAGGTGCACAATCCTGGTATGCACATCACTCCTACATGGTCCAGGTACACATGAGGAGGATGACCCCATTGTACACAAAACACTACCGGTCCTTCTATTGTTACCCTATTTACCTTTATCATGATGATGATGTTGCACACAGCACATTGCAAGAGTACTGTTCACACATAATGATTGGACAGGTACTGTTGTGTTAATGTACATTACATTCACAGAGTGATGTATACAGCCAGTGTACAACTATTTGCAGGTATGACTGACACATGTCTGTCTGAGGGATTCTTGTGATCACATAGAGCAACACCACTACATAATACAGGCATCGCTGGTGTTTCCTATTTTATTCGTTTGTAATGCTTTGTTGCCACATGGTATGTTCCTGATACATCTCTATATATGTATGTACCTGTATGCTGGACATAAACACTCACATGTAAAAACTACATGATGGGATACATTCCTATACTGTTGAATGACTGCGCTGTATGATATGTTTGTGGTACTGTCTGTTGTCTGTATATCTGCCGTAGTGTATTGGTAATACACATTAGCTGTGTGCACAGGGTCCTGGTTCCGAACCTTGCGAAGGACATTTAGTTGGTTGCAGGGCAGAACAAGCCCATTGGATACAGAGAGAGTAAGGCACATTAAAGCAGTTGGGAGCAGGTGTGCGTTGGTTTGCATGGTGTTAGGTACTGCTGACCTCTGGTTACAGCCTCTTATGCTCGGTTAGCCTCTACATTGCCTAACCAGTGCAATACTCGCATACTGGTAGCCAAATACGCTTACAGCTGCTCGATCCCGCACTTGCTAATGCAGTGACATTGGTTCTTGCATCTGTCACTTACCCCCCTGGGTGTGAGCGAGGACCACAATATTACCTTGTGATGCCTATTACATCGGACTAGAATACTACAGTATCGGGAACGGCCACCCATTAGGCGATGGCATCGCATTCGACTGTACGGAATCAGTGGCCTGTCCAGTGAATCATTCATATTTGTGTGTTCCTCATACAATCCGCTCCCACCTTGTGATGCCTATCACATCGGACTACATGACTACAGTCATAGCCGGCCTTAGGCATAGGCCAACTAAGCAGCCGCCTAGGGCCCGCTTTAGTGGGGGCACTTTACCAGTATTTACTTGGTGTAGGTAGACCAGGATGGGGGCACTGGGTGGTGTGGTGGGGGGTGCCATTGTGCCCTTTGCCTAGGGCACCAGTTGACCTAAGGCCACTCCTGATTACAGTATCGGGAATGGCTGCCCATTAGGCAATGGCATGGAGTTCGACTGTACGGAATCAGCAGCCTATCCGGTGAATCATTCATATATGTGTGTTCCTCTTACAATCTGCTCCCACCTTGTGATGCCTATCACATCGGACTACATGACTACAGTATTGGGAATGGCTGCCCATTAGGCGATGGCATGGCATTCGACTGTACGGAGTCTGTGGCCTGACCAGTGAATTAATCATATTTGTGTGTTCCGCATACACTCTGCTCCCATCTGGCTGATACATGAGAACCGAGACTCTGCATTACAGACAAGTAGTTGGGTTGTGGGAACCACATCCATCGGACGGGTCATGCTACCGCATATCTACTATAGGTTTTCCACCTTTTCAATTGGCCAAGGTTGGACTTTAGGGTTACACCTGTCCCACTTTGCAAGGGACACTGTGAAAATAATCAAGACATAGCACATGTCCAGATTACAGGACATTATTATATTCTATGTTTCATTAATAATTGCATACAACAGTTATTTTAAATATGACACTTCTATATGTTATGTGAAGTAGCATAAGCAATTCAAATACAACTAGATTAAGCTTTTATTTGTGCAAATAAGTGTAATCCTGATTCTGATTCGTAATCACAGATGTCCCTGGTAATCGGGGACAGTTCAATGATATGCTCCTTATGTGTTCCCCCAGTGGTTTATGGACTGTCCGGTAGATGTGCTCTTAAGGTTTGGGAGGGATGGGCGTCTGCTATACCCACATCAGAATATTACTTACACCCACGGGGCGATCCTAATATGTGTCTGCCAGCCAACACCTGCACGCCTAGCCCCATAATCGCATACCCGTAGTTCCCCCACCTGCCACTACTCTACAGCACTCATCCTTACTGTGGGCACAAGTGGGATATGAACACACCCCTACACACTGCCCAGTCTCCCCATGTCGGGACACATGTCGTACGTTGTGTCAACCCATGTGTTATCAGGCTTGCACAAACTACTGTTCCGTGTACAGCTACATCCTGGTCATAATGGTGTTACCCCCATTGGTTGGATGTACCAATTTTTTGGTGTCCCGCAAGGGACGTCACTGTCCATATTTAAAGTGTAGACCTTGTAGATCTCTCCCACTGGTAGTTTCCTGCTGGTGGTCTGGGAAGCAGTGTTGTATTTACCTTTATTGCATGTCTGTATGTCTCACAGGCCTAGCTGGGGGGGGGGGGGAGGTAGATGTTTGTTGAGTGGACCTCCCACCAACATATGCCTGGTCTAAACATGTTACCTGTAACTGCTGTACCATAACCTAGGTATATACATGTGTATATTTACTGTAATATATATATATATATATATATATATATATATATATATATATATATATATATATATATATATATCTATATATATCTATATATATATATATATATATATATATATATCTGTTTACATTAATATATACAGATATATCTGCATATGTATTCATACATGTATATTCATATCTCGCTGTTTTATATATATATATATATATATATATATATATATATATATATATATATATATATATCTTATTGTGGTGTTCGCTTTGTATACATTTCACTATCCACAGACACTGAAAGGAGTGATCACTATTAGAGGCAGGCTGTACTAGTCAGCATTTTAGGTTGCACGTATACAGCCGACATGTTCACACCTCCGTGCAGCACTTGGACATGTCCCCTGCACTCGTACACGTTTCCTATGCATCTGGCCATTATGGCAGCACGCCTTCATTAATATGCATATGGTGCTGCTGCTCCATCTGTATGCCACATGATTAGTGCAAGGCTAATGCCGTCCTTGTGCCGAACTTCATGAATCCCAATGGATAGTCTCTTTGTATACTAACATTCCTCACCAAGAGGGTCTAAGTAATATTCAGCTGTTCCTCACTAAATATGCAGGATTACTCACTCCAAAGTGGCCACCATTTGTGATTTGATTTCTGCCATATTGTGCAATAACTTCTTTCATTTCAATGGGAAAATTTACCAGCAGGTAAAAAGAGTGGCTATGTGGTCTAAGATGGTCCCTTTGTATGCTAACCTGGTATTAAGCACATAGGAACTGGAGACTCTCATACCTTTTCCGGGGTTCTAAACTACTATTTTATATCGTCGTTATATTGATGATATATTTTTTGTGGGGATGGGTACCAAGCAAGATTTGGACCTATTTGTACAGTCTTCATCAGACAGTATTTTTTTGCAATTCGTTATTTTAGATTATGGATCTTCTTTTTCTTTTTTGGATACTATTATTTCTTATGATTGTTTGACTGATGTTTTGCACTGTAATGTTTTTAGTAAAGAAACTTACAGAAATATTTTTTTTGGACTACAGGTGCCAACACCCTCTTTTTATGAAGAAGACTGTGATGTACGACCTGTTCATTAGACTTTCTCATATTGTTAGTGATGATGACACTTGCATCATTGAGTCCACCTTTTTACAATAGCTGTTCATGCATAGAAACTACCCTAACACTTTGGTCAAAACTATTTCCTCTGAAGTGGCTGCTGCCTGCTACACTAAATTCAATCATATTTTGAGTTTCAGTTTCAACCCAAGTTAAAGATTTCTTCACAAATTGACCATTCCCTGAGCTATTGTTTACCAATAAGCAGGGATATGCATGCCAGTAGGTCTATTATTAATACAAACTGGGACATTATTACTAGCCATCAAGAAGTTGGTACTACCCTAGGAGAAAGTCCATGTTTTGCTTAGAAAAGAACTAAGACTTTACAGAGCTTTTTTGAGAAAAATGATCCGACTCCGTTTATTCATAACTTTAACAGAGCAGATATACCTTCAGGGATGTTTCTGTGTGGAGGGTGTGTTGTTTGTAAGTTTATTCACACAGGAAACAGTTATGTATTCAGATATTGCACTTATACATTTTCCTTTAACAGATGTTATGATTAACATACCCTCGGATTCTGTATGCCTTGCACGACGTGCAGGATTAGTGCAGGAGCTCTAGCAGGCAATATGTCTGCCGTGCGATTCAGGAACAGCCTGCAGGGGTGGGCACGAGCGCTCCTGCACCAGTCCTGCACGAACTAAGCCCATGTATGCAAATCACCCCATTTGCAGGAGAAATCCATGCAAATGAGGTGAATTTGCAATCCAAGAAGCTTGTAACCAGCCGTGCAGGACCAGTGCAATCTGCAGAAATGTACTCGGTTAGTAACACAGTACATTTCTGTAAAATCCAAAACAGAGAATTGACAGCTCCAAATAAAGGCTGCATATCAGTCAGGAAGCATGCCAGTGGCCAAGTATAAGGCCACTGGCATTACAAACAACATAAAAAAATAAAAAAAATCAACTTTTATTTTTTTTTTTTTTTGCCGATCTCGGCTGTTTAAGCATAGGGCAGCAGTGCACAAACAGGATTGGGGGAAAATAAGAAAATAAACTGAAAATAAGCATTCTAACTAAAATCACTATTCTGCCATGCAAGGCAATGGCAGGCAGAAAACAACTTGGCCAGTGAGTAGTAGTTGCTAAGGGGGGAGGCTCAGTGTGAGACATGTAATTATGCATTAGTAGGCAATCCTATTCAAATGAGGGGAATGATAGTGAATCCCAGTTTTCCCCAGCATGCTAGTCAAGTCCCAACACTGTAAGAGTTGGAATAGCTTTGTGCAAGCCTAGGAGTTAGCTGACATCATGGGGGGTGTGTGTGTGTGTGTCAGGCATACTGTAAGTGGATTGGAGCCCTGTGGCTCAGGTTTGCTCCTAGCTAAGCACAGCTAAGCAAGGGGGTATCTCTGACTCTGCCTAGCACTCTTTACATTGCCTAAGCATGTGTGCGCGCTGCACATCGGGTTTTAAAGGTTTAAAAATAAAGTTAAACCAGGAAATAGCAGCTTTGTGCACATTTGAGCACTGTGCTTGCACAGCGCGCCCCTGGGCTTAAACAGGAAGGCAATGGGAAGGGAAAACAGCAGTAGGAAGTTAATCGAGGAGAACTAGCATAGCTGGCAGGTGAAATGTATCAGAATTAGCCAATTTCACAGGCAGCAGACCAGCTCAGCCCAGAACACTACTATAAACTATGCAAACACCTTCCCCTCTGGTTTACCCACACTCTACACCACCAGTGTAAACAAGCGGGGAACTTGTAACACTCAAAACAACAAAATGGTAGGGGCTGCAATAACTGTTATACAACAACTTGTAGAAGAGGCTGAGGATGGTGAGGATGTAAATGCTGTTAACCAACCCCCAGTGAGGAGATGGAGAAGAGTGTACAGACCCAGGGTAACCTACCAGGGGCTACATGAGCTGGAGATAGTGGAGCGCTATATGGTGGAAATAGACCTCCTACAGCAAATTTTTGAGCTATGCCTGCCACGCCTGACACACAGAACTAACAGACAGGAACCCATCCCAGTGGATACCAAGGTATGTGTAGACCTAAGAATACTAGCTACAGGTACCTTCCAAAGGCCAACTGGGGATATGATGGGGATCTCACAGGCATCAGCATCCAGGGTACTCCACCAGTTCTTGGATGCCATGTCAGCACATGTCGGTGAGCACGTATATTTCCCCAACACCTGTGAGGCGTTGGCCAGCAATATGCAACTGGTCCACAAAATAGCAGAATACCCTGAGGTAGTGGATGCTATAAACTGCATGCACATATGCATCAAAGCACCACCCGGTGAGCAGGGTAGGGTCTACATCAACCACAAGGGCTTCCCCTCCATCAACTGCCAGGTCATGTGCGATGCCCAGGGCATAATAATGAATGTGTGTGCTAGCTGCCTTGGAAGCTATCACAATTCCCACATCCGGTATCTGATGCAGCTGTACCAGATATTTGCCAATGGGGACATCCCTCATGTTCACCTAGTGGGGGATGCTGGATATGCACTGGAGCTGTGGCTGATGACACCCATCAGAAATGCATACACACCCGAACAAGAACTCCATAATGAGGCACACGCACAGACCAGAATTATAGTAGAGTGTGTGTTTGGGATGCTCAAGTCACGGTTCCAGTGCCTGGACACATCCGGTGGAGCCTTGCAGTATTCACCACCTACATGTACCCAATTTGCCATCGTATGTGCCATGCTACACAATATGATCCTGTGGAAATAGCTGCAGCAGGAACAGCACAGGGCAGGGCCACGCAGCCCCTCAACATTGCCAAGGCCTGCACAGGCACAGAGTGACTCAGAGGATGAACAACCTGAGCCTACCCCAGTAGGTAGAAGGAGGAGTGCCCAGTATGCCCTGGCCTTGGCAAAGAGACAAAGCATAGCACATACACTGACACAGGAGGGACCCAGGGAATAACACCTCTCTCTGACTCTCACATACAGTAAATGGGATTCCAAACATTACACTACCTGTGCTCAACCATGTGTAGGGAGTGTACTAAGTGCATCCGACAAAGGCAGCCCTGCAGCACCACCTTCAATACTGGGATACCCACAAGGAATGTGACTCACACATGCCAGTCAGGGGGGTTAACATACCCAACAACAGTCACAGCCAGCAGGACAGGTGTAGACAAACACAAACAAAGGCTGTGCTGTGACCTCTGAATGATGTCTATGGGTAACCTGCCCCCCAGGCCTACACAGACAGACTACAGCAGGTCAGGCAGTGGGACGTTAGTTCTGAAGGGTAGGAAGTCAGAAACTAATATGTAGGTAAATCAAAGCTAAGATCTGTAGTACACTGATATGCCTCTAGTCAGCATGATAGGTAAGAATACAGAATGAAATGGAGTACCTGACATACCAGTACAGTCATAGCAAATGTGTGCAAGTGTCAGGTGTGCCCCCCATCCTACATAGTAATGTAATAACAGTCAGGTGTGCCCCCCCCAATCCTGCGTAGAAATGTAGAAATAGTCAAGTGTGCCCCCCCCATCCTATGTAGACATGTAGTAACAGTCAGGTGTGCCCCCCATCCTACGTAGAAATGTAGTGACAGTCAGGTGTGCCCTCCCCAATCCTGTGTAGAAATGTAGTAATAGTCAGGTGTGCCCCCCATCCTATGTAGAAATGTAGTAACAGTCAATGCCAAATGATCAACGGATACCCTGCTGAAACAGGATGCTACCTGTAGGTGTGCAACACAAAGGTCTGCGCTGCAGTACAAACTACCTGGACTTGATCCACATATATTACAGACAGGCATACTGGGCATGCTTACACACTTAGAGTAATGAAGGCAATGTCAGTCAACAACATACTGAAAGGCCATACTAGGCATGCTCACACACTTAAACACATGAAGACCATGTCTGCAAACACCAGTGGACCAGACATATCTGGCAGTTGCAGATGTTAGTGCAGACACTCCTCAGTATGCACCACTCATGCTTTACACACACAGTGGATAGGAATACAGACATATATCTAAGGACAACACACTATAATAAGCCAAAGGTAGACGTACATAGATGTGTGGAAGAGAGTGACTGTGACAAGGAGCCATCCAGGACTGTCCCACCCAGCACACAGCCAAAGGGCCACAACCACATGAGGTTCAGATGTCACTCACTGTAGATACTAGCCACTGGTATCTGTCAGCATTACAGACTATGTAGTGCAAGTGCTAGCTGTGCAACATGACTGTACAAGGAAGTAGTCATCTAGTAGCTGTATACAAGTACCTGTGAAATATGACCCTGTGTGTGCCCGCATGTGGTGTATCAACCTCTAGATGAATGGGTTATGGCCCATGCACACACACTGCCCTCCCCATAGCCCTACTATGGCAAACCTGCTGAGGTCATTCACTGTGAAATACACCTTTGGGAGAATTATAGTCCAGTAATCTCTATGGTGCATCCTATAACTGGATACCTCCATAGTGTGGTAAAATAGTTAGGTAGGAGTTCCAATCCCAGACATGGCAACTGTGTGTGTCTGTGTAGAGAGCAATGCTTTTTAGGGTAGTCACACTCCCTACAATTCAAATGCTCTACTTTGGCAAGGCTGCTGATGTCATCCACCTAGAAATACATCTCTGGGAAGATTGTAGCCCAGTAATCTCCGTAGTGCATCTCATAACTGTGTACTGATGTAATGTGATAAGATAGTTAGGTAGGAGTTCTAATCCCAGGCATGGCAAGTGTGTGTGTGTGTGTGTGTGTGTGTGTGTGTGTGTGTGTGTGTGTGTGTGTGTGTGTGTGTGTGTGTGTGTGTGTGTGTCCCTGTCTGTGTAGAGAGCAATTTTTTTTACTACTCACACTCCCTACAATTCAAATGCCCTACTTAGACAAGGCTGCTGATTGCTGATGTCATCTACCTAGAAATACACCTCTGAGAAGGTTGTAGCCCAGTAATCTGCATAGGATGTGCCATAACTGCGTACTACTGTAGTGTGATAAAATAGTCTGGTAGGAGTTCTAATCCCATACTTGGCAAGTGTGTGTGTGTCTATCCCCCTCTGTGTAGAGATCAATTCCTTTTAGGCTACTCACACTACCTACAATTCGAATGCCCTCCTTTGTCAAGGCTGCTGATGCCATCCACCTAGAAATGCACCTCTGGGAATATTGTAGCCCAGTAATCTCTGTAGTGCATGCCATAACTGCATATTGGTGTAGTGTGATGTAGAATTCTGATAGGGGTTCTATTCCACACATGGCAGTTGTGGGTGTTTTGTGTGTGTTTCGATGTCTGTGTAGGGAGCAATGCATTTTAGGCTAGTCACACTCAGTACAATTCAAATGCCCTACTTTGGCAGTCCTGCTGATGTCATTCACTGTGAAATACACCTTTGGGGAAGGGGAACTCCAGCAATCCCTGTGGTGTGTCCTATAACAGCATCATTCTGTAGTGTGATATAGAACTTTGGTAGGGGTTCTATTCCCCCACATGGCAGTTGTGGATGTTTTATGCATGTTTCTATGTCTATGTAGGGAGCAATGCATTTAGGCTAGTCACATGCAGTACAATTCAAATGCCCTGCTTTGGCAGTACTGCTGATGCCATTCACTTTGAAATACACCTTTGGGGAAGGGGATCTCCAGCAATCCCTGTGGTGTGTCCTATAACAGCATCATGTTGTAGTATGATATAGAACTCTAGTATGGGTTCTATTCCCACACATGGCAGTTGTGGATGTTTTGTGTGTGTTTCTATGTCTGTGTACAGAACAATGCATTTTAGGCTAGTCACAGTTAGTACAATTCAAATGCCCTACTTTGGCAATCCTGCTGATGTCATTCACTGTGAAATATACCTTTGGGAAGGAGTACTCCAGTAATCTCTGTGATGCATCCTATAATGGCATAGTACTGAAATGTAATACTCCTAGTTAGGTAGGAGTTCTAATCCCAGACAAAACCGGTGTGTGTGTCTGTGTTTGTCATTCACATCCTGTGTGGTGGTGGTCTCAATGTGGAGTGGGTTTTGCAAACTTCTTATATGGTAGGCCAAGTATATATCACAATGTCCACTGTACAGGGATGACAGATGTGAAATAGCTGAGAGGCTGGGTGCAAATCTATACCCCAAAATGTGACATCAATGCCAGATGAACAGCATTAGCAACCCTTTTATTAACCAGGGAACACTCTCAACCCATGTCTCACACACACACACACACACACACACACACACACACACACACTTGCATAGGCAACAGCCACTATGTTGGTAGTACCCTGTATATTGCCCACTGATAGTAACCACAGTGTGATTGCAGTGGGCTACAGAGGGCATGGCACCCTGTCCATCAGTTCAATAGGCATGTGCATGCAGACAGTGCACCTCCCCCATGTTCCCCAGTGGACAAGTGCAACACCTGTGGTGCCATCAAATGTGACCCACAAAGGACATAACATGCCTGAAACACAAGCTCTGTATAGACAGATGCCACTGACACCAGAGAATACCAATATCATGCTATCAATGTAGGTGCAGGACCAACCTTCTGTCCATTAACACTTCCTGCCACATGAGGCCAGGACTGGCACATCTGATGATAATGATATGTGTACACAACATGGGCCAGACACCCCAGGTACAGTTCCACATGTCACTGTACATGCATGTGGGAGGTGTGTACATCCCAGGAACACATACATGGCAAGAAATGCACAGCATTGGCCACACACATTAGTCACTCAGGTGACTGGATAGTGAATACAATACCCACCTGTGTGGGCAACTCCAGACACTACAGCCCCGAGCCACAATGCAGACCATTGTCATGTGGCCTGATGCCAAGGTATACCCATCACCTAGCCTTGTATAGCTGTCTGGCACCATCAACTGCAACACACCCATGAAGCAGTGCACACATGCATGTCAGTACTAGCACCCGTGTCTGTGTGTGTGGTGTATGACACATATGACCACATTCACACTCACTACAACCCCCATTGGCATACTGAAGCATGCTGTCTGATGTCAGACACCTCCACATACTCTTTGCAGATATAACCTCCGTATGACCCTTGTGGTGCATGTGATACCTGCACAGTACTGTGTTGTGGCAATCCCACTAGTGATAAGTTGTATTCCTGGCCCTGCCAAGTGTGGCAATGTGTGTGTGTCCCTGTGAGAGTGTGACTGTGTGATGCTGACACCTGTTCATGCAGGCAGAAATGTATACTACACTTACCACATAGCTACCATATCCCTGTTGCAGATGTCACTCACCATCACATACACGTTCTGAGGGCTCCACAACATGTAACCTATGTGGTGCATCCAATAACTGCATGGACATGTGATAACACTACATAGTTGTCAGGGGTTTGATACCCTGCACTGGTAGGTGTGTGATACAGACATGCTTAAGTTTTACTCTCCCACCCCTCCCTAGCTTTTCTGTGCCTCCTTCTGCCTCTCTTACTCCCTCTCTGGTGGATGTGGAGATGTACACCTGCTTTGCTTAAGCAGCAGCATGTGTATTTTAAGTGATGCTCAGGATCAGCGGATGGCCTCTGCACGAATTGCAGCCCTCCTCTAGCTGATTGCATGTGGAACAGCTGTGGTAACATTCCTATAGCCAATTGCATGGAAACACACACCAATACCTAGGAACATCATTTTGGTGTTGGGCCTTTCATTCACTGTGAGCAGGAGCTCAATCTGTTGTTTGGCAAACAGCATCTCAGATGGATTGGGGTTTACCTCTAACAACATACACTGTGGAAACAGGCCAACACACAGGAGAGGGATGTGCCTGACCTGACTACAGACTGTAAGTGCTGCTATACTGCATTTGGAGCAATGTTGGCTTAACAGGGTGTGTGTGGATATGGCTGTCCTGCATGTTTCCATACCTGCCAGTGCTATCTTTATGAGGGAACACCCATCTGTAGGGCCATCTGCAGACTGGCCAGTGTGTGGTGCCTTTTGTTTCAGGTGTTACCCACAGAGCACCTATCTGTGAACTGCAGAAGGTAGTGTGAGGATTGTAGTCTGTAGATGGTAACAGCTATGAGAGTTACTGACTTCATATCCCTCATAGGACATATGGTGCAACAAACCCTGTTGCAACAGTAAATGTATGAGGTTATCACAGCAACATGTCAATATCGGCCTGTGTATGTGCCTCCAGCCACAACCCTGTCAACCTTTGTACATATGTCATGCGGTAAGGGGTGCATATGTACTGTACACCATAATTAGTGACATCATATCGGATAACAAGCCAGTGAGATATCAGACTGCTACACATGTAATGTATAGTAGGGGTTATATTTGATAACATAACCTGGACATTCTGTGGTTATGTGTACAGTATTGAGGTATGTGTACTTATGGTGATTGTCGGTAATGTGTGTATTGTTAATATGTAGCTCCACTGCATGTTACCCTATCAACTTACATGTTTGTAGGGCCATACATGCACATGTCCCATACCACAGACAGACAGCGGACCACACTGTGTAGCGGCCCAGTATATGTAGGGTTAGTGTGTGAGTGGCAGATATGAGGTTAGTGTTGAACAGATAGACCTGTAATAATACGCTAGCATACCATATGTAGCTGTGGCTATGTTCACATTGGTTGTGGTGATGCAGTTTCACAGAGGTGTATGTTACTCTGTGCTGTGGCATGCCTGTAGAACCTGCTATATATGCAGGTACTTGTGCATTCCCCCATAGGAAATGTAGGCCAATGTTGAGCCAGTCTGCCTGTAGCCTGCACAGTGCTTTTTTACATGCCTAGCAGCTTAGTGTACTTACCCAGTGAGATGTAATGTCCAGATACTTGCCAGATGTACTGCTGCCGGGCCACCATGACAGTCATGTATGTCAAACAGAGTAGTGTGATGCTGTACAGATGTATGTCAATATCTAGTGGGTGGTATGTGGCCATGGCAACTCCTTACCAGCAGTTTTTATGTTGCAGGACAGACAGGGATGTGTGAATGCATAACCTATGGGGGCACATGTATACCAGTAGTTACGTGTTATACCCATCTACATGGCTGTTAACATCCACATTGTCAGGATTGGTCCACATGTCTTGCACTAAGGGGTTATGTGTATACTTCCGGACTGTCCAGAGTGTGTCACACTGTCCACATATATTGGCCATTATCTCTACTGTAGTCCACAGGAGCATTACGTGCTAGCAGTGGTACTGTACTATGATGTCCTTAGGATGTCTGTCAGTAGCCAATGGCGCACATGTTAAAAGCAGATGTGACCTCCCACACACACCATGTCTGTGAAGACAATCCCTATTACAGTAGCAATATTTTACAAATATATCTGCTATACATACCTGACATCCCCTTGCACTACGAAGTTGGGACTACAGGGGCTGAGGTAGGGCTACACTCCATGTTCAGGACATATGGTGATGATATATGTACATATACTTATCCAGATATCTATACAGACATACACATATGCATATCAACATACATAGATGGATATGTATATGTATATAGATATACAAATAAAGACCCAGATATATACATATACAGAGCAATATATGTCTACACATATACAGATAGAGATACATATGCACATATACGTATGGATATTTGCATATATATTGACAGTAGTAGGTATATCAGAATAGATATGTATGCACGTATAGTTATTGATATCTACATATATACCAACATAACTAGGCATATCTGTACACATAGGATGTGCATACATATATAGCTATATATCCATATATCTATATATACATATATCTATATATACATATATGTATATGGGAGCGCTACTGAATCCTGAAATCCCAAAGTCCTGAAGACCATCATGGGTGAGCTGCCTTAAGGTACATGGATGTACATTACCATACAAACCACCTTGGTTAAATGCAGGCCTACTGTCACCTGCCATACAGACTGTTCTGTTTGTCAGTGTGCTTGTGATTGTGTCAGTTGTGCCTTGTTATGTAACAATTACATCCCATTGTGTCAACTGAGGTCTTTACCCCAAAGGAATTGTCTACAGAATGTAGATAGAGGCTGTTGAACTATACATCTGCATTACTTACTGTTGATTGTTTGGCAGCCTGTGGCCCAGTCTGACTTTACTATTGTACTATTTGATGGCCTTGGCCTGGTCAGCAACATTTGTTAACTTTTCCAGACTACTGTATTAGTACAACTATTTCACAGTTGCACTACTCAGTTTATATGGATGTCAGTGTCTGAACAGCTATATGACATGGCATATACAACTGTAATAGTACACAAATAAAGGTTTTCCATTTATGCACACCTGTTTGTGGTGTTATATCCTTTGATATTTCTGTGGGTATATGTTGCAGACAATGAATGTCATTTGTAGGGGTGGCTCATACAGTCTCCAGTTGGTAAGGTGGTAACTGTAGGAATAGTGGCTGTTCCATATTGTGTGCATGTACTACATATGTACTTACTATTCATATCTCTGTGTGTGTATGTGTAGCTATATATATATATATATATATATATATATATGTATATATATATATATATATATATATATATGTATATCTGTATCTGCATATATGTCTCTGTGTATATGTATCCTAGGGATCCCATGTCATGTCTGGTCCTGGTTATGGGATTTGCAACACTTGGTAGTGTATTGCAGGGGGGACGTGTTTGGCTGTGGGGGGTATACCGATTCGTACAAGACATATATTGTTTGGGGCTTCTCAACCCCATTAACGGTGCATGTGGACATATATGTTTTTATTTCCCCATTGTTATCTACAGATGTATGTCCATATATACACACACACATATATATATATATATATATATATATATATATATATATATATATATATATATATATATATATATATATATATATATATATATATATATATATATATATATATATATATATATATATATATATATATATATATAGCTATATATATCTGCTGACATATATATAACCTGCTCTATATATTTAGACATATAGATGTAGACATATATATCTGTAGATGTAGGCATTTGCATGTATATATGTTCTTATATATTTATATGTATGTATATATTATACATATATATAGATAGATAGATAGATATGTTGCATCTGTTTAGATATTAATATATTTACACACACATATCTACATGTTGGAATACATTCTTTGTACTGTTGAATGACTGGGCTGGATGATATGTTTGCGAATACATGAGGCTTATGTATATCTGACATGGCTTAGTGGTAAATCACTTTGTCTATGGTATGCAGGATCTTGGGTTTGAGCCTTGCAGATGCTGTTTACTTTGTTGCTGGGCAGAACAAGGGCCGTTGTATACAGAGTGACTAAGGCACTTTTGAGCAGTTGTAAGCGGGTTTTTTAGCGGAGGTAAGCACTGCTAACTTCCAGTTGCAGTTTCTTAGACTCAGCTTCTGAATTACTTACTGCTGCTTAAAAGTGCTTACTCCTGCCTACCCCCGGGCTAATTTCTTTAAAAGAAAAGAAACAGGGGTTGATAAGAAAGTGGTGAAAAAATGGGCACAAAGAGGGAAGGACATTAGGGAAAATAGCCAGGGATGTGCAGGAAGCGTGTAGGGAAGGTTCATAGCTGTCCATTTCTTCTACAGCAACAGCTGTGCATATACACTGAATTTGGAGGTAGAATTGGACACTCAAACCCTTGGGAGGGGGTGAGGACAACAATAATAAGTTGTGATGCCAATTAGACCGGATTACATGTGTCCAGTGGACATGTGTGCAAAATGGAAAGCTATGTATGGGGCGAGATTTTTTTGTGGGAACAGATTGCCTTTTTTTTTCTTTTTTTTTCAGGTGAGAGTGGGATGTTGGAGGGAGGTAGTAGGTATATTTTGGGAGGTAGGTTGGGTAGATTAACAGACAAGACAAGCAAGATGCATACAGGGGTCGTATATGATACATTTGGCGGTAAACACCTTGATGGGGAGGGATGTTTGGAAATCGGAAGACCATGAGCCCCCTAGTGGAAACAGTGGGACTGAGGTCCCCACCCATGCGCAGTCACCACTGCACCTTTACAGCCCCAAGGATGGCTGTGCTGGGGGCAGAGTCACAAAGCCAGGCTGGCCATCTAGTCATGACATGCAGCCCTCAAGCTGGCATAGCAGATCACCAAACTGCTGATTGATCTCTCTATGCACCAAGACCTCAACCTGGCAATGGGTGACACGTGCCTGTCCGCATTCACTCCCATGGGGGATGGGAGCCCCATCCCCTGAGGCGGTTCCACCTGAAGGTGGTGTAGAAGCAATGGACAAGGAGGTCCCGGGTTGGGCCCCAGACATGCTGGTGCCCAGTGCCATGGCTTGCTGAAGTGGGACAGGTGGGTCTGCTGGGACCAGCCTTCCCAAGCATGCTATAGTGTTTAGATTTCATCATCATATGTGGGTTAGTTATAGTCAACACATTCCAGGGTTAGGTATAACAGCATGCATAGATATTCCCATTAACCCAGACACCAGATACAGAACAGTTGCATAGCAAACAGAACACATGCATATATGTGACCACAGTGGTAATAAGAACACCATGCAGGTACATTGATGGCACCATGCCACCAATGTTGGAATAATTCAATATAGCACATGCATGGGAACCATTAAAATATTTATCAAACAGTTGGGTAGTATCAGAACATAGGTGTCATTACATACCAGTTGGGGAGGGTATGGTGATTATAGTTGGAGATATGGTGGGGGAAGAGAAAGATGTCAATTAACAACAAGTATATTTTTGTAGTCCACATTACTTTCCTAGAAAGTGCTGTTATCTGTACCTTACAAGTCTTACTACACTATCCTATAGCCTTAGTTTGGACAATGATATGGCTGTCATCATCGTTACACATGAACTGATTTTACCTGTAGTATACACCTCTTACCTGGTATACCTGTGGATGGAATGTTTGTTAACACTAACTGTTTCTACACATACTCCGAGATTCTGGGTTGATGTTGTGCACATAGCTATCCATCTCTTTCTACACAGACTCTGGCCAAGTGTTGACCACATGCTGGTGTACCGGGACATATCTAGAATATTGCCCTCTTCCACCTTTAGTGACCTGAAATACACACACACACACACACACACACACACACACACACACACACACACACACACACACACACACACACACACACACACACACACACACATACATGCTTTCCTACGTAGTTATATTATATAGCACAATGTAGGTGATAGTGATCAGTGATACTTTATTATTCAGAGAAACTGCAACACTCACAATTCCCTACAATACCAGAGTGAACAGTACCAGTACAGGTTATAACGGTCTGTATTTCTCAGCACAGTGTCCGTATCTGACTTACCTGTGGGAGCAATGTTTGTTAGCTCTACCTGACTGTTGCCACACAAGCTTCCAGATTACACATTAGTATTATGCACATACATCTCATTCTGTTACTGTACACACTCTGGTCACAGCTTGACAACAAGGGAGTGTAGATAGGACATATTTGAAATATTGCTCTCCTAACAGTTTTGGGGGTTGCTACAGTGACAGGTTTGTTCTTATAGGTGTTTGTCAATCACTTGTATTCCCTGTTCGCTGGCTAAACAGCTGGGATCATCCCACAGACTTACCAGGGAGACAGGCAGCAGATATGGGCCCGTATACTGGACATTCTGGCCTCATCTATACTGTTGTGGGGTATGATTCTGTATTCAGCCTACATCCACGCCCAGGATTCAGACCATGGCTGTGTCTGCTACAACTTAAACACTGTCCATCACAGTTGTGTCTGCTGTATAGATATTGCTGTATATCTCCTATTTGCTTTCTGTCTTATTAATCCCCTGTGCTTTTGCATTCTGACCTTGTATTACAACACTCTTATACAGATTTCCTAGACAGTTATATGTTGTAGGACAGTGTGGGCGACAGTGGTGTGTAATGCCTCATTATTCAGAGCAACTGCATCAGTCGTACTGATGTACAATACCAATGTAAACAGTACCAGTACTGGGTATCATTCTTGTATTTCTGGGCACAGTGTTGGTATCTGACAGACCTGTGGGAGAAATGTTTATTAGCACTACCTGAATGTTCCCACATACAGTACCAGATTCTACATTACTATTATGCACATACATCTCACTCTGTTACTGTACACACTGACCACAGCTTGACAAGTTGGGGTGTAAATGGGACATATGTGGCTTCTTAGTCTCATAAGGTATTGGGGAGTTGCTAGTGTGCCAGCTTTGTTCTCATAGATGTGTGTCAATCAGTTGTATTTCCTGTTTGCTGCTTATACATCTGGGATCATCCCACTGATTTCCCAGGGGGACAGGTTGATAGGCAACAGATATGGGCCACTTTACTGTACATTCTGGACATATCTGTACAGTTGTGGGGTATGATTCTGTATGCAGAGTACTACCACTGGCAGGATTCTAACCATGGCTTGGTGTGCTAAAAAAGCAACAGTTCACATAACAGTTGCATGTGCTATTCAGGATTTGTTGTCTGTATTTTCCCTTTTTTCTGTCTGTGTCTCTCAGTTGTACTAAATGGACTCTGGGGATTACACCTGTCATGTACACGCATTGCTACACATTCAGTTTATGGTGCACAGTGTGGGTAACAGTGCTTAATACAACAGTACTATTACATGATTGCTATTCTACATTACCATATGATATCAGAGTATACACATGCAGTCCTGCAGTTAGACCTTTATTGTCAGGCTATTACACTTTTATTGTCATACAAATGATATGAGACTCTTCCTGCCATATTCTCTAGTGTATGCAGTACTTGCCTTGAACAATACAGGTTTTATACACGCAATTAATTTACTACTACTTTTAGTTTTATTTCCTATGACAGTAAATACATGAGTATTACTGACCTGTCTTACATCGCAACCTCACCAGGCGACTGATGTGGGCCTTTGGGTTTGCGGCCCTCTCCATTGCAGCTGTGGGGGACATAAGAGGAATATTTAGCCATGCCTATCCATGATATACCTGAGCTGGCAATTATTACACACATAGTGGGGTGATACTTACACACAACTGGAACATCCCCTGCCGCTGTAGCCTCTTGGAGCCACTCCTCCAAGAGGTCCCCTTTACACCACTTCAGGTCGGCATAGTGATGCCTGACCTGCTCACCATTTTGGGGTATGCCAGTGGCACTGGTGAGTTCATGGGTGAGACAGTCCCAGGCCTCCGCCTTATATTGGGAGCCCTGGTACTGGCCCTGCAGCAGTCTCTGATCATGGTCTTCAACAAGGTGTACTGCGATGACCTTGGACTCCTGGATGCACCAGCACTGCACCCGAAAGCACACACCTTCTCCCCTTATTACCATTATGCCTGCAAGGGGAAGCTACAACCAGTTATGAGACATATTGCCATTTCTTGGGTTTCAGTAGGGCCAGTTTCCCGCACTTTTCCATGATTGGCCAGTTTTGAAAAGGCTAGGCTATGGGAAAACCTATTAACCTAGGGTTGGCATTGTTTAAAGGGATATAACACTGGGAACATTGAGTTAGCTGGCCTACACATTGCTTACACCTCCTAAGCTGGTCTGAGCAATGCTTAGCATTGCTTACATTAGACTTTGCATTATAATTCCTTTTTGGCATTGAGTTATTATTCATTACACCTTATATGTATGCCTGGTATCCATGATTCATGTGTACATGCACTGTATGGGATCCTTGTGTTTTACTGGGGACTTCAACACTCTATTACAATTACACCTGATTTCTGGCCTTACTGCTGTACATATTTCTGTTATGTAGTGGGTTAAGGCACATATGTCTGTATACTGATTCTTTTCACAGGTTCAGTTTGGTTTTACTATGGTGAATACTTCTTTGCTGATACCTCATTCTTCTGTACTTCTGGGATGGCTTGGTGGTTAACTACTGTGTATAGGGTCCTGGGATCGAGACCTGCATGGCTGTTTATTTTGTTGATTGGCAGAACAAGGGCTGTTGGATACAGAGTGATTAAGGCACTTTTGAGCATTTGTAAGTGGGTTTGCACTGGTTTGTGCGATGGTAAGCACTGCTAACCTCTGGTTACATATGCTTACAGAGAGTTAGTTTTAAAATTCCTTAACCTGTGTGAGCATTGATTACCCCCATGCAAATGGGGTTAAACTTGTTTACTAGTACTCAGATATGCTTACTACTGCTTATTGGTGCTTAAACCTGCTTACTAGTGCTTTATTCATTATGACACTGACACCTCACATGTGCATTTACTGCAGTACTCCATTTCATAAAAATATGTTATTTAGTGGGTTATGCAACATAAATATTAGTCATAACGAATATTAGTCATAACGTACTTTGCCATGAAAAATGAAATGTGCTGCAGTGGGACTCAAACCAGGAATGCCTGCTCGTAATGCAAATGCTCTGTCCACTACACTATTGCTATGCTGCTTCCTTTGCATATATTTTCCTTGTTATCCTCTTCAGCCATTTAAGCTACATTAACCGTAGCTAAGTGATGGGAACATCCGCGCACCTACAGTTAGCTTTACTCGGATTTTAAAATAAAAATAATAAAGGGTTTGTTCATTTTATTGGTGATTACTTGCTGTTGTACATGAGGGGGAGTGTTGGTGGGGATATGCGGACACCTGCGAGTGGTCTCACTCATTTCTTCCCCTTTCTGCTGTTCTTCATTGCGGGGGGCGTGTATATTCTGAGGGCTGTGCTCTCAGACACGCTCCCTGCACTCTTACATGCTCCGTGTAAAATTAGGAGCTCAGTCAGCGCACCTCATTACTATGCATGGCGTGCTGCCGTCCTGCTCCTAAATGGCCACCTCCATGCAGGACTAAGCTAGTCCTGCACGAAGGAATAGTAAATCCGGGGGATAGTAGCATTTTTATGCAGGCATCTGTGATAACTATTTTTTTTTTACATTGGCAAAACCCTCAGGAAATTGCCAGACCGCATCAAAGAACATACTGCATCTATATGACATAAGGATTACAGCAATGCCCTGGGGAAACATAGCTCTTTATGCACTGGTTTTAATTGCTTTAAACGTATTATACTGGAACAATTAGATGTGTTTTACAGGGACATTATCTCTCTGCTAGAAGTCAGAGAGCTTAAGTGGCAGGTTATCTTAAATGCTGAAGTTGCCCCAGGTATCATTGAAAATTACAATATCAAGCATGCTTTACAATGGTACAAGTGACAGCACTCTCCCCAGTCCCTTAGTTAGTTTCTCATAGGGTATTGTCTTATTGTTTTTGATTACTACAGGTGATAGGTAGATCTGGGCTTTTATGACTGTGTTAATGTAATAAATTCTGCTCTGGTTGTATTTTCTTACATTTCTGATGAAGTTCTACTACCATTAAAGAATAAAAGTGTTAAAATACACCAGTTTAGCCTCTGAGTTTTTCTTTCACCTAGCCTTTCAAGATTTTTGTTATCAATATTTAAAATCTGTCCCTATTTTTGGGTTTTTATCCCCCCATTATTTTAGGTTTTGTCCAGATTTTTTGCAGTAAGAGGTTGAGAGGTATGAAGTCTGCTAGCATCACACAGAGTCAGCCCCAAATCAAAACACTTGTAACTGCTGGATTGTCAAGGTAAGGGCTGAACCTGGAATAGGAAAAGAACTGGCTAAGAATACAAATGAATGGCAGATACTGGCATAATGTTACTTGCTAATGTACCAAAGTAGAAGGTGGGTGAGTTTTACAGCAATGACAAAAATATGTGACAGAATTGCCTTATGTCAATAGATGTTTCTTCTATCAACTAATAGGCCTTGTGCATCAAAGATATGCACAATACAAAAACCTGTAAGAAAGCAGCACAATTTTCAAAATAGCATCACCAGCACATATATACTAAACACTCAGTCAGCTATGCACTCTGCATCAGACAATAGACTTACATATCCCTGAATCCAAAAGATAGAAATAAGGATATGGCACAGTTATCATTTCCATAGGGTTTGTTCGGGATGGGGGATGCCAAGGCTGATACAAAAGGTACTAAGTGCATGTGAGTACGAAAGATAGGCATGCAGAAACTTTGATAAATTATCAAATGGCCACTTAGACAGAATAAGACATAAGCCTCACAAATGACCCATATATCTGTTATGTGTGTGTGTCTGTATGGGGCACTCAAAGTAAAACATGTGTGTGACTGTCTGCAACAACACAGCCAAGCTCAGTACTAGTTCTATGTCCTGGCATGTTAGACAGGTGTGAGCCATGTATGGTAGAGGTAAAAGTTCATCATTAACCCTGACCCCAAGAACTGGCTGTGCCAGGAGTTGCACTGGCATGTCCATGCCCATGGTCAGAAGTGCTGCTGCCATCTGAATGTGACTGGCCTGTCATGTCTGGGTGGGGCACTTCAATTGACCATGCTTTAATCGATTCTAGTACCTCAGCCATTCACCTTTTAGGAATAATTAACCATTGTGCTATGGTCAAATTTATACAAACCCAGTGCATTTCCACCTAGTTAAACAATTAATCATTTAAAGACATATCACCTTGTTTAAAGTTCAATCACTTATCAGTTTGGCTCTAAATCTATAGCGTTTTTGGATGTGGGATTTTATGTAGGGAAAGACATGACCATTCAGCATAGACCCTTTAGAAAGGCAACTGCCATTAATAACTTCCCTCATGCTAGTAACATGCACCCCCCTCCCCCCATTTGATTAGGTCACTTCCATATGGTGAGTTCAGGATAACTTATTATAACACCTCAGAGGAGAGGCTGAGGAAAGAAAAATTGGATGAGATGAATAATAGGTTATGATTTTGAGGTTATTCATGGGGCCTATTGAATGATACAAGGAAAAAGGTTTTGCAAAATGCAGAGGGTAATAGAAAGTTTTGTGGGAGAAAGTTTACTAGGTTAGATGTCATAACTCATGAAAGGGTGGAGAGAAATGATGACAAGTCGTTTTTTGTTTCAAGATTTTCTACCTATTCTGAGATGTTGAAAAGACTGGTAAAAGATCTTTGGCACATGATGTGCCAGGATGCCATGGTGGGCAGGTTGTTCCTCAGGCACATGACCTTTTCCTATGGGAGATATAGCAATCTGAAGGAACTGTTGAGTTCAGATTTTGGATTCATGATTAAGGGGGAGGGGGTTGGGGCTAAAGATGTGGAAGTTGTAAGGTTTGCACCAAGATGAGAAATTTAACAGGAATGAAGATAAATGGTAGGAAGTATGTGGCAATGGACAAGTTCAATTATAAATCTTATGGTGTGGTATATGTGATTGGGTTTGGGTGTCAGAACACAAAATGATACACAGGCCAAACAAAACACAATGTCAAATTAGAATTTTGGAGCATTTGGGTGACATTGGAATGCACAGTCTAAGTAGTCCTGTTACAGAACATTTTTCTGTAGCACATAGAGGATCTAGTGAGAGTTTCTTGTTTAGTGTTTTGGCCCATCCCCATTTGCTCAGAGGGGTAATTTTAGGGAACAATTAAATAGACTTGAAAGTGGAATGGTTCTGAATTATGGGAAGTTATATCCTAGGGTCATGAACTTAGATGTTAACCTAATAGTGTAATGTTTGCATGTTAAGGTATTTATTTGCATTTGTATTTGCATTTAATGGTATTTATAAGATTGAACGTTAAACAAAGGGATATGTCTTTAAATAATTAATTGTCTAATTGGGTGGAAATGCACTTGGTTTGTATAAATTTGAACACATTACAATGTTTAAATAATGCTAGAAGGCGAATGGCCAAGGTACCAGCATCGATTAAGGTGTGGTCAGTATGGTGTGGCTGTTTCATTTTGTTTTTTCTGTTTAAGTTGGTAATTTGATTCATTTTGGTGTATATCATGTCATTGGATTTGGTCTCACATGTACCTGGAGTTTTTCAAGATTCAACAACCCAGGATAAGGTGCTGTTTATCGACATTTTGCAAGAAAGGGAATTTAAGTTAGGATCTAAGGACCCGTGATTGCTGATGAACAAAGATAACATTAACAGGAAATTTGAAAAGCTGGAGCAGCTAATGCTGAAAGAGGTGACTGTTTTTTATGATATCAAGTTACTTAATATTACTTTAAATATCACACTGGGGTGTTTGTGAGTGGATCGCTTACCTGTGGGTGATTTTGGAGAACAGGAAATTGATCTACTGGAGGAATGGAAAACTGTATCACTGACATACACTTTAGGGTGGCTTTGGATTTGAGTTAAATATAACCTGGGATTGCATGACAGGTTAAAGAATGAGATTACAGAATTACAGGATGTTTTAGTGCAGGAGGCATCGGATAGGAGCTACCTTGAGAAAATGAATGAAATAAAAGTGAAAGTACAGAAAGCTGAGTTTGATGTCCCGCAGAGAAAAAATAAGAAGCTCAATAGGGACATTAAAGATTGTGAAAATAATTTGGTGTCTGCTTGGCAGTGGAAGTGACATTCAGGCAGGTCAAAGTTAAAGGGAGGAGCGAGCCATTCCAGGAAAATGCACGAATCTCCTGTTTCATCAGCTGATATGTCTTTAAAAAGAACAGCGTGTCATTTGAGGACATTCAGCTAGGAGAAGCCGAGAACTCTTTGATGAATGTAAGTTTGTTGAATGAGCCTTGTTTTAACGGGCATGGATGGGGACAGCGAGGCCATGGCAAAGCAAGAGACATTACATTTAGACCCAGTTCCTGTTGCCTCCTCATCTTGTATTGATGGGAGCTTGGTTTTGGAAGCAGACAGCAAGTGTAAGTTGAAAATGTCCTCTAATGCATTGCAAATTATTAATCTATCGGATTTAGTAATTTCTGATTAGGAAAAAAATGTGTTGCTGAGGGGCGCAAACTCTTTTCCTACTAAAGTGCCTTTGTTAGTGGACATTTTGTTTGATGTTAAGAGGTTTTGTCACAAACTGCACTTGAAGGTGTATTTTTGGGATAAGTGTGTTTTGAATCAATCTACTGTACAAAGTGTGGATGCATTGGAGGGCAGTGATAAACTTTTGAACATTTCCTTGCACGAGACTGAATTGTTTAATGAATTGTTATTTGGGCATGGGGAGGTGTGGGAATGGGTTCAAAATGTTGAAGATGATGTAAAAGAGGGAAATGCTGACAATGTAAATATTGAAAATATTTTAAATGTTGCTGAAAATGATTTGGTAAACATTGGTGAAATTGTCACAGATTGTTTTGGTACATATGGAAATGATGTGGGTTTCTGCATGGGCTATGGGAGACTGACTGTTCCTAGGTTACCTTATACAAGCCACTTTATGCCCCCTAATACTTTGTCTTCTATATGCCTTTTTGAAAACGTTTTGTGCAAGAATGTTGAACATGAATTTTTTAAAGTTTTTATGTTAAAAAAATTATAATTTAACTAAAATGGAATGGATAAATTTGCAGCAATTCTGTAGAAATATGAATAATTATGTGTTTAAACAAGCAGACAAAGGGGAAAGGGATTATTTTGAGCAAAGTAAAACACTTTAAAATGGTGAAAATGCTTTTATGTAACACGGAGAAATATGCAAGATTGATTAAGAATTCAGTTAAAGTATTTAACTCTGAATTATATGAACTTTTGGAAAGAGGGGAAGGTGAAGTTTTTTGGAGGCTAAAAATGTTAGAAAATTGCATGTTGCTGAACCCAAAGATCCTAAGTTCTGTGCGATCCTGAAAGTACATAATAGCTTGTCCAACCTATTTGGTAGAACAATAGTTTTGGGGTTAGCGTCATACCTGCATAATGTGGGGACCTTCTTGGATTATCAATTTAAAAATATATTTACAGAAAGTACTGGCACACATAAAAAAATACAGGAGAGTTATATAGCTATCTCAGGACAATTCAATGGCAGGAAGATTACTACTGGGTCACCGTGGATGTTAACTCATTATATACAAATATTAAGTTACAATGTGGGTTGTGGGCAATGAATAAGGTGATGAGGGAAAGCCCACTGACTTCCCTTTTGGTATCCATTTTTGAGTTTTAGCTTACCCATAGTTATTTTTTCTGATAAAGAGAGATCTTTTTACAAAAGAAGGGGACAGCAATGGGGTATCTTATGCTATTATATATATGGGTGAGTTTGAAAGACAATTTGTATACCCAAGAACCATTTGAGGAGAAAGAGTGGTTTGTTTCAAAAGTTTTATCGATGATTTGATTTTTATTTATAAAGGTAACAAGAAAGAGTTTCAGGAATTTATTGTTGAGTTAATAGTAATCCACATGGGTTAAAATTCACTTATGAGTTGGGCTCCAAATCTATTGTGTTTTTGGATGTGGAATTTTATGTAGGGAAGACATTACCATTCAACATAGACCCTTTAGAAAGGCAACTGCCGTTAATAACTTCCTTGATGCTAGTAGCATGTATCCTCCCCCTGATTTGATTAGGTCACTTCCATATGGTGAGTTCAGGAGAATTTATTATATTTATTATAACACCTCAAAGGAGAGGTTGAGGAAAGAGAAATTGGATGAGGTAAACAATAAGTTACTGGTTCAAGGTTATTCATGGGACCTACTGAATGATGGAAAGAAAAAGGTTTTGCAAAATGCAGGGGATATTAGAAATTTTTGTGGGAGAAAGTATACTTGGTTAGATGTCATAACTCATGAAAGGGTGGAGAGAAATTATGAAAGGTTGTTTTTTGTAATGAGATTTGCTCCCTTTTCTGAGATGTTGAAAAGATTGGTAAAATATCTTTGGCACGTGGTATACCAGGATGCCATGGTAGGTAGGTTGTTCCCCAGGTAAGTGACCTTTTCCTATGGGAGATATAGAAATCTGAAGGAATTGTTGAGTTCAAATTTTGGATTCATGACTAAGGGAGATGGGGTGGGCTCTAGGGCATGTGGAAGTTGTACCAAGATGAGAAATTTAGCAGGAATGAACATAAATGGTAGAAAGTATGTAGCAATGGAAAGATTCAATTGTAAATTTTATGGTGTGGTATATGTGATTGATTGTGGGTGTCAGAACACAAAATGATATATAGGCCAAATAAAAAGCAAGGTCAAAGTTAGGATCTTGGAGCATTTCAGTAACATTGGAATGCACAATTTAAGTAGTCCTGTTGCGGAACATTTTTCTGTAGCACATGGAGTATCTAGTGAGAGGGTTTTTTTTAGTGTTTTGGCCCGTCCCCATTTGCCCAGAGGGGGTCATTTTAGGGAAGAATTAAACAGACTTGAAAGCAGAAAGATTTTGAATTATAAGAATTTATATCCTAGGGGCATGAACTTAGATGTTAACCTAGTAGTGTAGTGTTTGTATGTTAAGGTATTTATTTATATTTGTATTTGTATTTAATGGTATTTATAGGCTTAAACTTTAAACAAGGGTATATGTGTTTAAACTATTAAATATTTAATTGGGTGGAAGTGCGCTGGGTTTATAAAAATCTGACCAAAGTACAATGGCTAATTATTCCTAGAAAGCGAATGGTCGAGGTACCAGAATCGATTAAAGTGTGGTCAATACATTGTGGCTGTTTCTTGTCTTTTTTCTGTTTAAGTTGGTATTTTGATTAATTCTGGTGTATATCATGGGGATACTTCAATCGCTGACAGAGCAGTGGAAGTGCCACTACTGGAGCATGATCGGACATGGTCATATTGGCTAACATCAGATGATGATGCTGACCTACATCCACATAGATACTGTTCCCCTCCCAGCAGATATTCCATCACAGACACTAGCCATTCCATTGTGCCATTCACCTTATCCATTGCCTTAGTGACACAGCAGATGTAGTCACATGCATCAGCCTGTGCCACATCTACAACCATAAGGTTGTCCTTGGAGGCCCTACTGGAATGTGCCTGCACCTCCATGATGGCCCTAAACATACATAATGTGGCACATAAAGGCACACCAAGATCAGATGGAGGGTGGACAGTAGGCCTCTTCTGGGTTCCCCTAAAAAACATCCTGCATGGTATCTCACCCAAGCTTTGGCTGTGGCCAGAGTTAACTGGCACTCAAACCACAGTAACCACACTACCCTGATAAAGTGTGTCACCCTCCACCTGTCCAATATCTGAGGGCTCAATGGAATAAGTATGCATAGGCCTACTAACTATGTCTGAGAAAAATCCAGGGGATGGCTAAATGTCAATGTCAGTGTCAGATTCCACCTCTGTTTGGCCATCATCACCATCAGAGTCTAACAATTCTCTGACTTCAGGTGGTAAAAGTCCTACACTTCCACTCTGATCTCACACTTATCACTTGTGATAATAAGCCACAAACACAGGAATGAAATTAATATTACACTAAATATTTAAAACAGTTTTTATGATAACAAACTAACACTGGTCACACTATCGCAGGTGGTACAGCAATACACACACAAACTCATTACATCCACCTCACTCATACAGATAAATGCATTTATGTAACAAATACAAATGGTCATCGATAATCAAAGAAAAATTTTTGGCTTACCATGTGCAGATGACTCCACACTTGGTATGCAGGCTGGTCCTGGAAGAAAGGAATCAAGGTATGGATGCAAATTAAACATCACAATTGTAATAACACAGGGGGACATTGAATACATAATTTTGCCTATATGTCCATTAAGAATGTTTTTAACTGAAACTTGGCTGACACTGTCCACCCACAGCCCATGTGTAATGAATAAATGTGTTGTTAAGTCTATTCATTTATCAATAGGTTCATAAAAAATATCCACAGGAAGTATTGCTTAAATTTCTTTTATATGTTGCTATACAAGCAAATCTTAAAACATGCTATATGTACGTTTACCTGGAAGCTCCTTCTGGCACATACTTGTCCTCCCAGAACATCAACACTGAAACCAATCACATGTTGCCATGCAGTTTCCACTCTCTAGATCTCTGACAGCGGACAGAAATTCTTAATTTGGTGTCGGTGGTGGCTCGGTTGCACCCCCCCCCCCATTGCCAGCTGTTCATGGGCAACTGCAGCTGCTCTCCTCCAGGCTGATAAAATGATATCATTGGCCATTATGACACACCAGATCATAAGTCCTGGTACAACCCCCTACTGCATTGACATAACTGACTATCTGGTTCCAAATCTGCATTCTTGCAGCCATATCCTTACATCCTCTCTCAAGCAGAAAGGCACTGTCGCTATGCTTGGGTGCCATGATCTTGGGTGCCATGATCCTATGTGACATAAAACAGAGAAGGCTACAATACATAAATATTACATAAGCAAATTCTTACTTATATACACATATTTTTTCAGTGTTAAGCAGTGGAGACATATTTCAGTTATTAAAATTGAAGGTTATGTGGTTGTACCACATCACACTCACACAAGCCAATGTTTGGGTCAAAACAAGGAATACCACTTTAGTAATGTATTGTTTCCCACTGAAATAACAGGATGACTACACATTTTCAAGAGAAAACCTCTTGAAATGCAACTATTGTTGTGGCAACATACAAATGGTAGTTGCATCCCCCCACCCCCAAAACAACAAGCAAGTGAAAGTTTGTACAAACCATGGAATAACACATACTTCAATTGTATATACTTTCAACATAATTCTCACAATATGTACACATTTACAACAGAAAAGTCTATTTTATATGATAGCCAGTCACCTCCCTGGAGGAATCTCTGGGCCATCTTTGAAGCATAACACCCGTGTTATTGACATAGTACATTACATTTCCCTGAGATAACAGAAGATTGTAAGATAACAATTTTAACAATAACACTTGTGATGAAAGATAATAACCTATCTGAGAAATGTAAATGCCCAAGTCAAAAAATAGCTGGAGCACACCAAAAACAAACTCACATATAACTCTTTATTACTGGTAAGCGCTTTTGTGGAAATACCACTTCATCAGACCACAAAAACACATTAAAAATGTACCTTATATAAATAAGCATTAAAACATTCTACACTACCACTGGTGAGTACCAAACACAATTATCTGTGTGATAATTGATGCTCCTTAAGAATAGCTTAATGGACTGTGATGTTAAAATCAGGTGCTCTGTGTACCTGTAGTGCAATAATCCATTTGGTTTCAGCTTTCTCTAGCTATCCTGTTATTAAAATCACTACCTCTAGGTGTGGTCCAGCTATTTTTTTTTAATTTGGTATATCTGTTTGTGCTTGACCCACCTATTCACCACTGAGGTGCAGTATTTTTCTTTTTAAATGTAAACCAGAAATGCCTATGCCAACAGTGAAGTACAAGAAGTGCATACAGATTAAAGTTCCATTTTCTACTACATGTATATAATTTACTTTCTAATAAGTTACAAAATCTAGAATGTACTTGAAAAATACAATCATAGCCTTAGCAAGATTAGTAACCTTCTCTGCAGATAAGTCAAAAGGAATAGAAATTTTCTGCTTTTGCTTTACCTTCAAGTTCCCTAGCTACACAGTTACCTTTTTATAGTGCAGCTAGAGGGTGAAAAAAAACAAAAAGCTTAAATTGTAACCCTTTTTTTTTTGGAAAGGGGGTTAAAATTGTCCCTCCTTTTTTTTATTTGCTAAGGTTTAATGTGAAGTTGGAGGAAGAACAAAGCAATTGCAATTTTTGTTTATTTAAGGTACATTAAAAATGTAAAAATTTTACAACTTTTAAAAAAAAAAAAAAGAACCCCTTTTAGTTTTTTTTAAAAACCAAACGCCATTTGCAAAAAATTTTTTCATGTTTTTAAATATTTTTAAAAACAAAATAAAAATACTTAGAGTTTTAATAAAAGTAAAAAAGAACACTTAAAAAGAAACCACGGGGAAACTTGTAAAAGGGTTTTTCATTTTCCCAAAAATTTAAACTTTTAAAACAAATAATGACAATGATATGTTTATTAAACGTGGGGGAAAGGGACATTCGAGCAAGTTTTTTTCCTGTGCAAATTTTTTTCTTAAAAGGATGACACCCCTTTTATTTTGAGGCAAGTAAACAAATAGAGTTGTGAAAAATCAAATTATGTAAAATGATTTTTAATTTAATTTTTTTTTTTTAATTTTTTTAAAAAATTTTCACATTTATTTTTGGCAGTCTTAGAAAATATTAAACAAAAAAAAATTTTTTAAAAATGAAGGGAATTGTTTTTATAAAAAATTTAATAATAATTTTAAATTTAAAAAAAACACTGGGATATGTAACAGTTTTATTAAAATGAGGGAGTTTCCCTTTTTTTTTAAAATATACTGAAATTGTGATGCGAAAAATGGAACTTTGGGGGGACACAAACCTAGAAAGTTTTTAAAGGCTTAAATATAAGTTGATTTGCTGTCTCATTGATACATCTGAATAACCTAAGGTCAGGGGAAGACATGGGCGGTCCAAAACCCCTCAAAAGCAGCCCCAAAAGGAAAACCCAAAGTAAACCCCAGCAGATCCAAAATGTAAAAAAAACCCAAAAACCAACACTAAGACTAGCAAAAAATTTAAAAGAACAGTTTTTTTTTTTTTTAAAATTTTAAATTTTTCCCCGATCGTTTGGGGTACCACCACATTGCCAGGGAAAACATAAAGAAAAAATTTGAAAGTAAAAAAAATGGGTAAGAGTGGCGGGAGGCGCTGGGGGCCCCCCCAAAATAAATTTTTTTTTTTAGTGAAAAAGCAAAAACAATTGAATAAGACAATAAAAAATTAAAGTAAAAGAATGGGGGCCATTTTTTTTAAAAATGTGAATAAAAAAAAAAAAGTTGCCCATATGACAAATTTTAAAATTGGGGAATTTTTTGGATGGCGTTTTTAAATGTAAAAATTAGGGAGAGGGGAAAAAGGGTGTAAAGTTCCCAAGGTGAGGGTTTTGGTAAAAGGTGAGCAGTGTTTAACAGTGAAATGGTGCCGTAGTGAGTAGGTAATATGCATGTGAAGAAAAGGAAACCCAGTCCTTTTGAGCGGAACAAGAACGGCCCTTAGCAAGCGCTAAAATCCCTTTAAAGAAAAACCCCACCTTTTAACAGCAAAAAAATTGCGGGCCCAGGCAACCCCGGGAACCAGCACCTAGCAAGTACAACCCCTAACCAGACACTCACTTAAACAGTAATAATATAAAGGGAATGAATAAAAAGATAAAAAAGCATTTTGAAGGTACAACCAAAAGGCCAACACGATAAGGGGAAAAAGGCATATATAAGATAGGGGGAATACAAGAAAATTTGTGAACCGATTCACCAAAATGCATGTAGGTGGGGAGGTTACCCAAAAGGGGGGGGTTAGGACCAAATTTAAGGGGCTCCGCCAAATTAGGAATTGAGGGGGGTCCGGGGGGGGAGCAAAGGGGGGGGCATGGGACCATTTATGTTCCCGTCCAAATCCAAGGCTTAGCAGGCCCCCCCCCTGGGACCTAAAGGGTGAAGCGGCCCAAATGCCTTTTGGATCCAAGGCCCGGAAATCCCAAGACTTGAGAAGTTACAAAATTAAGAAGAAAAAACTACTTTTTAGGAGGGGTTTTTCCAAATTACTTTTTTTAATTTACACTATTTTTGTAAAAACCTAGGCGATAGGGGGGGGTTCCAAAATATAATTCCTCCGTCTTTTAAAAAAAAATTTAAGTATGCGTTAGGGTGCTGGCACAATTAAAAAAATTCGTAACTGTAAATTTAAGTTTTGCGTTACAAAAGGTGATGAGCCTTAATAAAATAAAATGCAATTTAAATAAAGAGTCCCAGAAATTTATACAAATGAGCGGGCTGAAAAAACTAAAGGGGAAAAACAAGTTGAAATAATCCCTTTGAAATAAAAAATACAAATGAGAGGGGAAAAGTAAAACTCAGGTAAAACAAAATGTGAATAATCCTTGAAAAAAATAAAAAAGTGAGATGTGGAAAGATTTATAATCCAAAAAAGTAATAACCCTGAATAAAATCTGAGTATAAAATGAAAAAATGTGAAGGAAAACCCAAAACATAAAGTTTTAAAATCTGAGGGAAGGGTTTCCCAAAATTTGGAATGTTGTTAGCGAAACAGTAATGTTGTTAAAAACCCAAACTCCACGTTGTTTCAATGAAATGTGCTAGTCTAAAAAACCCAGATAGAATGTGTTGAATAAAAATAAAATGTTTTTGTTAAGAAATTACAAATAAAGTAGTTACACATAAAAATGTAGAAAAAGATGTTATTATTGCAGAAAAAATTACACTAGTATTTTTTTTGAATTTTAAAAATTTTTTACCCCCCCCTATAAAATTAACCTTTAGAAAATTGGTATTGAATAAAAACCCCTTTTTTTCCTTTTTCAAATTTCAGTATTGATGCATTCCCTTTAACCCCCCTTGGGGCCTGTTGTCAACAATGCAGGGTTTTTGGGAGGGTTTTCTGTTAAAATTTACTGTGTTTGTTGCTTTCAAGGGGAATTTGGGGTTTTTTGGGTTTAAGGGGAAAAAATGCATGTTTTAAAACCTTTGTAATGGTTTTTTGGGTTTAAAAAGATACTAATGAAAAACTAACAAGGGAAGGGGGTTACACCCATTTCCCCCACCTACCCATGCCCCGGAACCCAGCGGACCCCCCCCTCCCTTTCCACCTGGGGGGAACCTGCGGGGGAGGGGCCCCCCCCCTTGCGGGGCCGGGGGGAAACCACTCAATGGCCCCTTGGGCGGGGAGAGGAGCTTCCCCCCCTGCCAGCTTGGGCAGGGTGGCACCTGGGTCCTGGCCCCACCACCCCCAGCACCCCCCCATCCGGGGTGGGGACGGGGCAACGCCCTTGGGGGGGGATTAGCCACTTTTCCCACGGGGGCCATGGGTGGATATCCCACCGCCCCTCTTGGTAACCCCCAATTTCAACACCCCCTTTTCCTTTTTTTTCCTGTTAATACCCCCTTTCCCCCCCCACTTGCTTCCTTACCTCAACCACCTCCCAAAAAAAAAGGGCCCTGTCCCCACAAAAATTCCCCAAAAGGCCCTTTTCCACATTTCACATAAATTTAAATTACAATTGGCTGACAAAAGTATTATTTTGCCTTCCCCCCCTTTAGGGGGGGGGTTTAAAATTCCAAAAAAACCAATGCACACTTTTAAAAAAGGGGCAGTTTGGGGGCCTTAAATTTCCCCAAAAACCCACTTTTTCCCTCTGCCCCCCTTTTTGTCCCCTTTTTCCCCCTTTTTCTTTTCCCCCTTTTTTTCTTTCAAAAATTCCTTAAAGAAATTTTAAAAAGGGTAAGCTTGGGGCTGAAACCTTTGGCTGAAACCGGGTAACCCACAAGCAAAAACCTTACACCTGTTAAAAGGCCTTAGTCCTCAAAAGCAAAAAAAAACCCCATTATCCCAACCCAACCCATAGTCTGCATGACTTACCACTAAGCCATGACTCTATATAAGAACATTGTGCTAAAATAAATATATCATGAATAGTAGGAATGAATGAAAAGGGGAATATAGGATGTTAGTACACAAAGCATGTCATGTATATTTACTGTCTGTGGATTTCATAATAGTAGTGTGTGAACAGAAACAGCCATGCTAGTTGGTAGCTAGTAGGTAATAATGTCACTGTAGCACCTTGCAAGCCACACACATACTCACAGCAGGATAATCACTCCCCATACCCCACAACCTCTTACAGGAACACATCTGGACTAAGTAATTTAGCAAAGGCCCAAAACAGGGACACATTTCAAATTTTAAACCCAAACTTAGACAGTTGAGGGGTAACAGGTTGTGCATTATTTTGGATGTTTAAGGGTAGGGTCTGAAACAATGTTTGTCACTATAGTCTGACTTGACCCCAGGATTTGCCAAAAAAAGCTGTTTATGAGATAGGGACCAAAATATGAGGAAAAAATGTGGACATCCTGAAAATTTTGTACATTGAAGTCTGACACTGCCATATTTGAATAGTTAAGAGCCTAGACATAGCAACAGTGACTGAGTTACAGGGATCCCCCACAGATTGAAAGTAAAAAAGTACAAAATGTTAACCAATGAAGGAAATTTAAAGTATGAAATTGCACCCGAGGAGAAATATGTAGTAAACATACTCAGAACCCCACATAAATGGAATAAGACTTTTAATGGGGTAACGAAGTCCTTTGGGGCAGAAAAAAATGATGAGTCCCCTGCCAGCACATCTAAAAACCCCTAAAGATTCAACCCCAACCCATGGGAAATGCATGAGAAACCCACAGAAAAAACACCCAAGGGGAATTACAGGAAAATGGGAAAAGAAGCCAAAAAGAAGCATAGCACAACAAGGGGAAGGGGAAATTAACCATACAAAAAACAAACCCCCATTACCAGTTCCCCCCCAAAGTAAAGGAAACCCCCACAAACGAGTGTTTGGGATTTACTAAAACACAGCGGAAATGGAAAATAAGGGAGAAATTTTAACTACAACCGCAAATTAAAGGGGGAAACCCTTTTAACTAAAACATGCCCCGAACCACATGGCCCTCCCCTTAAAATCTGAAATACCCCATCTCCCCCTTTTTGCAGCCAAATCACAGGAAATGCAATCTACAAAAGGGCTGATCAATTCAAATGCCTAAAAATTGGGGCAGAGGAAAGGAAAGAGAAAAAAGAGGTCCCCCACCACAATCAAACTTTCATTGCCCCCTTGGGGGAGAGAGGAAAAAGAAGAAAAAGGGAAAACACAAAAAAAAACCAAAAAAAACCTAAAAACCTTTCATTGTAAAAGGGAAAGGAATAAAAAGGCAAGACTTACAAACACAGGAATGTAAATTTAAATTACATCTTGCCCCTATATTGTAGGTTGATTAGTTATGAAATGCATGGGCGGGGGAAATAAGAAATATGTAAGGTGTAATACATTGTAACATTATTCACTATCAATGTAGGTTGAATTATTGTATAATTAAATTATTTAATTATTATTTTAATATTTATTGGGGTTATACATTTTGTAAAAAAAGGAAACCCACATTATAGTAGATGTCAAATATTATGTAATAAAAATAAATATAATATATTATATATTAAAAAACAAATTATACATGATAGAGAGGAGGGAAATAAAAGACAGTGAGTGTGTTTGAAAAAAATAAATACACACATACAATATGTAATGTGTTTTAATATCATAGGAAAATTTGGGACATTACATAGAGAAGACTACTACATTTTTTCCCTGAAAACCCTCCCCCCTTCTGTACACCCCCTTCAATATAGCAATATATTTTATATAAAATTTTATTATAAAATATATATATATATATATATATATATATATATATATATATATATATAATATATATATATATATATATATATATATATATATATATATATATATATATAAATATATATATATATATATATATATATATATACAAAATTATATATATAAATATATATATATATATAATATCATACACATTTAAATTTTTTTAAAATTTTTAAAAGGATTTTAAAATTAAATTCCCAAAAAATTTTTTAAAATAAAAGTAAAAATATTATTTAATATTTGGGGGGTGAAATAAAACTTTCAATTAATTACCCGGGGCCAAAACTAAAACCTGTAAGGGTCAAACATTTTCACCAACATTTCCCATTACCCCCCCCACCAAAAGTCGCCCATGGAAAATGTCCCCAATGACGGGGCCAACAAAAATTAATGGAGGAAAGGGGCACGGGGACATGTAAAAATGTCCCCTCACTCAAACCATTAAATGACTACGACAAAAAAGGCACATATTTACCCACTGAACCCCATTTACATCAAGTACACCCAACAGAGTCCAACCCCCATAGCCCCCACCCATAAAACCCAAAATACCCGGGTGTCCCAACATAGAACATTTTAACATTCCCCCACAATGCTTTAAAATAAACCACAGGGACCCCCTAACAGTAAACATACCCTGCAAGAGAGATAGGTAAATGCCAAATCCCCTGTGAATTTTTGCGGGAGATACCATAATCACTGTGTCCCGGGGGGAGCAAAACATATCCTGTGTCCCAGGGGAAATAGCAAGTATTGATTGTATTGTTTTGTATTGTATTGTTTGTTTGTATTGTATTGTATGAAAGGGTGTTTTTGTATGGAAAGGTGCCCAGTGAAGGACAATCCTGTGCAGGTAGGTTACATACCTTTATAGTGTTTTTAGCCCTTTTAGTTTTAGCTCCTGGGGTCCATGGTCCCTTTGACTGGTTTTTTTTTTCGGGGGCCTACCTGGTCTGTTCGGGGGGTTTCTTCACGGGGATGTATGCCGGGGGAAAGGGGAAAAAATTATGCCTTTTTAAAGGAAATTCGGGGGTTTCGGAAATTTGTTTTGGGGGTTCTAATATGGGTTTGGGGGTTTCCCCAGGTTTAAATCTGAAAAGGTTTTTACTGGGGCCCCCTGTTTCCCCTTTCAAATTCCCATGGATGTTTGTTGAAGAAAAGTTTTTTACTTCTGTCGACAGCCTTCCCTTTATGGAATTATGCTCTGTCTTGCAGTAGCTTCCATCTTTTTTAAAATGGTTTCCCCTTTTTGTGGAAGTGTCTTTATATGGGATTGCATGATCCATGCTTTCTGGAGATGCCCTAGAAATCTTTTGTGAAGGGTCAGCATTGTGGGTTGGGGCCCAGGGTGGGTTTAAAGGATACCATCTCAGTTTTAAGGGTGTAAAGTTTGCTTTGAAATGTTATTCACTGTATTGTGCTGGTGGTGGAGGTATATGTATATCCAGGGATTAGTTTGTGGTCAGATCACAGTAGTTGATGATGTACCCCATACAGTACCGATACAAACCCCCCGAGTGAGGAGGTGCTTTTACCTGAATCAGTGTTGACTGCTGGGGTTTGGTATGTCATATGGAGTGTGCCAGGTACTGTTGCACAGTTGTTGGCTGAGCACTGATACCTGGCCATTTACATTGTATCCACCAATAGACAGACAGATGCTATATGGGGGATATGTTGTATCACAACAGTGGGAGCATTTTAGTATGTGTGCCAAATTCTGCTGACATATTTTGCTGATATCATTTTTTTTCCTTTTCAGGACCATGGCTCACCGAATCCAGCAAATCTGCAGCAGGATGAGGAAATCACCAGAGCCTGGGGGATTTTTCAATACTCTTTTTCCCCACCAGCCAGAATCAGCAGGAGGGCTGCACTGTGGCAAGACCTGGTCCCGGGGAAATGACATAGGCCCCTAATAGGACATATGAGCAGGGCGACATCACTGCAGTGATTTAATGAAATGTCCATCAGCCGGGGGTATCCACAGGCAACAGGTTTCCACAGGTGGTGGGGACACATCCCCACTGGAGGGAACCCCGTGTTGTGGCTCCAGCCCACCAACAACAACAGCAGCAGATGCATTATGATGGAGGCTGGAGCCCACAGCACCAGACTACGGGCAGGTAATATGCCATATGTATAGTTGACTGTTGTGTACACTGGTAGTTAATGCATTTTGAGGTGTGTCCTTTGGGTTTTTAGCTGTTTAGTATTTAATGTGCAAGTGTGATATTTTCAATATCAGCAGCTGACCTGTGAAAGGCAACTGTTGTACTACTGACCTGTATCATACTCCATAACAATGGCACAGTTGTGCCCACTGACATTTAAATTTTCCCCACTTCTGCAGGTCCCTCGGGGAACAGCAATGCAGCCTATCCATGCTGGGAGTGTATTAACAATACCTTTAATAGTCTTGATAGTAATAGTAAATTGGCTAACAGTAGTGCTCTTTTATGCATGCGGGGGGTGTCTGTGTGTTGATATCTGCATCTAGTGTGCAAGTGTAAAGGGGGAAGTGTGCATGTGCAACTGTGTGCATGTGTGCATTTGTGTGCACATTTTGCGCTGTTTGTGTGCATGTGCATGTGCATTTTGCCTGTGCATGTGTGCATTTTGTGTGTGCATCACTGGTAACATTGTGTAGACATTGTAAACTGGTTTCCTGTTTCCTCCCCCAGGTTCTGGGGCTGCTCTGGTGTCATGCAGCAGGAACCTGAATCAGGTAGGGGACTGATAATGATGACATCTGTGTAATGGCACAGGAAGGGTGCCAGGGTCTTTATTGGTCAGCCAAATTTACAGTACACAGCTGTCAACCCCATAGACAGTCATCCTGCCAATACATCCTTTGTCACCAATGTCCCTAGGTGATGGACAGGATACAGTGGGCATTGACCAGGGGGTATTTTGGCACATGCTTAAAAGCAGCCATGGGCATGGCCCTGAGATGGTACCACACAGACAGATGTCCAGGGTTCTGTGGAGCACCGGGCGTATGCCCCGCACAGCCCACAGAGGGCACAACCTCGCTATGTTTTGGGCTGCATCGGCACAGTCATTGGGAAACGGTACACCAGACAGGGCTGAGGGAGCTACGATGCCACAGCCAGTGCAGTATGGGTTTACAGGGTGCCACCGAATTTCCCTGTCATAGACAGACGTTTTGGGGACAAAGATCGTTCCACAATACATGTCCATGAGCCAGCTGGTGGAGGGAAAACCGTAGCCGCAACACAGCAGCTGGGGGCCCAACACCCCCGGCCCGCAGGGCCCCCCACTGGGCTGTGTGCATCAACCCCCCAGGAACCCCCGGGCTCTACACCCAACAGGGGGCTTGCCCCAAAAAAACCCGCTTCTAACATACCCATCTGATTGTGGATATGGTCCGTAAAACACCCTGCAAGGACTGGCCCCCCGCAATCTGTACCGGCAGGTACAGTCTGTGGGTGTCCACAAACATATATGGCAGCCTGGGTGGAATGTGGGATCCATCCACATAATTGGAAAATGGGCTACCCATTAAACAATGATCAACTTTCCCCCCCTTGTACTGTGTTACCCAAAAACCACATACATGTCAAGGGGGGTATGAGATGGATACCCAAGTTACATGTATAGTGAAAAGTGCCACCTCCTGCAATTTTAAAAAGTGAGGAAGGGTTAAATGTTGCTTCACAGGGGACTAATAGACGTGTAGAATAGTATCATGTTGAACAGTACAGTGTCTGTTAATTTTGGGGATATCCCCGATGCCTGATCAGGGGTATGATTGTCTTTTACTGTTTTCTACACCCTGGTAAGTACCATAGTGTATATCTGCAATGTTTCTACTTGGAAGGTGTAAAAAAGGCCCACATAGGTGCACAGGGATAAGGTAATGAAAATTTATACCAATGATGGCATTAAACTGAAAGTCATGTTGCCCCCCTACTTGCAAGTATGTTTGGGTGTTATATGTGTGCAGTATACACCTGGCAGGACCAGGAGCACCCTACACGCAACTCACATCTCATACCATGCTAGCACCCCAAACACAAAACTAACTTTCAAAGGGAGAGTCCCCTAAAAGTCAGGGGGTAAAGGGGGGCAGGACAGGGACAACATCCTTAAAAGTTGGAACCACTGATGGGCTAGGCATTTGACATTGATTACTGCAGGTATGACATGGGTTTTTATCCGGATTGACTCCTGACTACATGCTGCACTTGGGCCTAGATGACCCCTGGCCATCTGACCCGGACCATGTACAGTGTAAGTTTCAATTTCACTGTTTCCTAAATGGTACAGTTGTTTGGTACAAAGGCTACATGAGCCCTCACGGCTTTTTTTGGATAGTTTGTTCAGTTACCCTGGGCACTATTTCCCAATCAAGCATTTTGGCTTTTGGGATTCCATGACTCGCATGCTTACTATTGATGTCCTGCTCATTGACAGAAGTCCTGTTTTTCCTGGATGACTGCCTGTGAAAAATTGATATACTACCCGGATTTCCACATGGAGTTTAGCCCCTAATGCACAGGCACTACCCCCCACATACTCACCTTCTTAAACCTTTTTTCCCCCTTGGGCCCCATGTGCTGTTAAAACCCCTAATCACACTATTACATTGGGAAACACGCATCAATGGTACAGTTTTAATATGTTCATGTGGCAATGTCAATGACATGTCACAGTAATTTAATGGAACAACACATTGTGGTGCATGCCAAACTGGGGACTAAGCATTGAACCCAAACCCAAAATTCGGGGGCAAAAACACAGTGATAAATACCACTATGTAGACCCCCTTTAAGAAACCCAAAACATGCCCCTGGGTTCTTGGAGCCTCTCTCCCGCCTGAGGCGACACCTCTGAGGGAAACAGGGATGAAGCCAAAAGCACTAAAACATAGCACACAAATCCTTTGCCAAACATACAGTGGGCCCAGACAACACATGCAAGTTTGTTAGGATTTTTTCCGGGACATGGGTCTCACCAGGTGGAAAAGGGAAGGGCACTGTTGCCCTGGGGACATTCCACACAAACAAACTACACCCCAGAGGCAGGACACTATACTAGTCATTGTCCGCACAGGGGTACTGGGGTTCCTCCCCGGACTAAGTGGAAAATAAAGGTTTGAGATGTGCACCTGGTTGCCCTATTGGGGCATCCCCTCACCAGAATGCCAATATTACAACTGAGAAATTTGAGTCAACCCCTACTAAAATTCCAGCATTAACACGCATTGCTATGGAAACCCTTTTCCTCCCACAAAGGTGAAAAAATCACATGTTAAAAAAGGGGAAAATTTCAACCGATGTGTTCTCTGTGAACCCTTCCTCACACGAAACACACACCACCCAAAAAACACTAAGTTTCCCCAAATACCTTTAAAATTGGCATTGAAGGGAAAATTGAGGCACTATATATGATTTTGGGACCCATACTAATGTGCATTCCCTTAGGTTTAACGATGCATGATTATTTGAACAACCCCACTTCGGTCAAAAACACTGGCATTTTGGTTCAAACCCTAAAAACTGAACAAAGAGACATACAGAACCATTTGCTTCTGGGATTTTCCTTGCAAGGTGTACATCACCTTTTTTTGGGAAAAAGGCAGGTGGTTTTGTTGGGCTACCGGCCCACCCACCCCCCACACCACTTGCCCTTTGCAGGCAAACCCTACCAACATGATGACACTGCAAACACTTTACAGAGTGCCCCTTTTATTACTATTTCCCTGCTTTACAAGGGGTGCATCACAGTGTTTAAAAGGGGAATTTTCACCTGTAGTGTGTTCCCAGTTGAAAAGGGACATTTTCTCACACAGAATTGCACACACCCTAACCCTACCCCACAACAACATTTTCAGGTTCAAAACCCCTATAACAAAGACAGAGTGGACATTGCAGAGCTTTAACGGGAGGTTTCCTCTTGGACTTATTCTACATCACAGTGTTTGAAAGGGGAAT